>NC_053023.1:490436472-490605453 GCF_003073215.2 Triticum urartu | reverse complement strand
TCCTATGATTATCTTCAAAGGAAGCAAGAACTTGAGAAATTGAGAGCGGCTCATGAAGATCTTCAAAAGGAAAACGAGCCACTTTGCGCCGAACAGATCAGTCCCGCTCAGGAAGGATTTGAACCACCATGTCTTAAATGCCTTGAGCGTGATAACTCTACTTCTGTTGCTGGATGTTCTACTGCTGCTACTGTTGCAATATCTTCAACTGTTGATGTGGTAACTAACCCCTCTGCTGAGGATGCCACTGCTATTGCTGATGAAAATTCTAGGTTGAAGACATTGCTTGAAACAGGGATGTACAAAAGTCTCAAAGGGCATCAGACACTATGTGATGTCCTCAAAAGGCAGATTCTGAACCAAAACCCTAGGAAAGAGGGTGTTGGGTTCGAAAGGAAAATGAATGCGGATGGCTCTTACTGGAAGCCTGAGCAATACCCCAAAACCACATGGGTTTCTGCAAAGGGACCTTCAGTGGATCCATCTACCCTATCTGGCTTCACTTGTGCTAATCCTATCGTCATTGATGAATCCTTTGATGCAAACTATAAACTGTTTAAGAATCAGAATGGTGAAGTGTTTGCCAAGTATATTGGTACTAACTGCAGGAATGGGCCACTTATGAAGAAAGTCTGGGTGCCCAAAAGGTGTCTGGAAAATCTTCCTGTGAATGTCGTCATGACATCACAAGGGAAGAAGACAAACCCCAGACCACAGGCTTCATATGGTCCAAAGGCTCCATACAGACAGAGGACTCACCTGAGTCGCACTAACACAAATGTTTTGCAGGGAAACTATACTCAGGCCTATGAATATGAGCGTGTTTCATCAAACCGCCATGTTCATAAGACCCAGAACTACTCTGCTTATTCTTATGAGTACTATTCTCCACCTGCAAGACTATTTGCTAGGGCTCCAAAGCCAAAGTTCTCAGATGGTACACTTAGACTCATTGCTTCGAAGTCACCCTTGAAGATGTGGGTGGCTAAGAAAGCTTAACTCTCTTTTGCAGGGAAAGGTCTCCAGCCGAAAATCAAATGCATCTGAAGCTATTGCTGGGGACCTAAAACATCTTGTAGGGCGCAAGATCAAATGCCCAAATGGTCTTATTAGGTATTTTGTTCCTGATTCGCTTGCTATTTGTCCTATCAATCCTAACCTCGATCTAAGCTTTCATAATCCACTTGCTCGTCAAATGTTTATGCTTCACAATACTCTTCGTGAAGCCTATCCCCCTAACTGCACTGTAGGGTATGACACCAGCTGCTTCAGAATGGATTATTGATAGTGGATGTACTAATCACATGACTGGTGAACGAAGTCTTCTCATGGACTCAACCTTACGTCCATCTGACAAAAGTCACATCACATTTGCTGATACTGGTAAAAGCAAGGTATTGGGTCTAGGTAGAGTTGCAATCTCAAAGGATCGGCACATAAATAAAGTGATGCTTGTTGAATCCCTTGGTTTCAACTTAATGTCTGTCTCAATGCTTTGCGATTTGAACATGATTGTGATATTTGGAAAATATTGTTGCCTTGTTCTAATGGAATCTGACAAGTCTCTAGTCTTTGAAGGGTATCGGAAAGATGTTTTGTACATGGTAGATTTCTCAGCAGGACCACAGATTGCCGTATGTCTTCTTGCAAAAGCTTCAGAGTGCTGGCTCTGGCATCGGAGGCTAGGGCATGCTGGCATGAGGAACTTGCATACTCTTGCAAAGAAGAAGCACGTCATAGGCATCGAGGGCGTCAAGTTCAAGAAGGATCACTTATGCGGTGCCTGCGAAGCTGGAAAGATGACGAGGGCCAAGCATCCCTCGAAGACAATCATGACAACCACTCAACCCTTCGAACTGCTACACATGGACCTCTTCGGCCCTACTCACTACTCTACTCTTACTACTACTGCTTGTCTCTATGGCTTCGTCATTGTTGATGATTATTCAAGATATACATGGGTGCATATAATCCTCTACAAGACTGAAGTGCAGGATGTCTTCAGACGCTTCGCAAATCGAGCCATGAACAACTATGGCGTCAAGATAAAGCACATCAGAAGCGACAATGGCACTGAATTCAAGAACACCGGCCTCGACACTTATCTTGATACATTGGGAATCACTCATGAGTTCTCAGCTCCGTACACGCCACAGCAGAATGGAATCGCAGAACGCAAGAACAGAACACTCATTGAGATGGCTTGGACGATGCTCGATGAATACAAGACACCAAGAAAGGTCTGACCTGGAGCTATTGATACTGCATGCCATGTCATCAACCGTTTTTATCTTCACAAGATTCTGAAGAAAACATCCTATGAACTCCTCACTGGTAAGAAGCCAAATGTCAGTTACTTCAGAGTATTTGGTGCTAGGTGCTGGATCAAGGATCCACATCACACTTCAAAATTTGCACCGAAAGCACATGAAGATTTTATGCTTGGTTACGGAAAGGATTCGCACTCCTACAGAGTCTTCAACCTCTTTCACTATAAAGTGGTTGAAACTGTGGATGTGCGGTTCGATGAGACTAACGGCTCGCAAAGAGAGCACCTGCCAAATGTGCTAGATGAAATTCCACCCAGTGAATCCATCAAGCTTATGGGAACTGGAGAAATCATACCGTTTGAAGTACAGCCTGAAGAGGAACTTATCATGTCTGCACCTAATAACCTGAAGACAATGCTCAGCCTGAAGACAATCCTTCAAACAATGACAATGATTAGCAAGAGCAAAATCTTCGTCCAGTTCATCCTCGTGTTGCAAATGAAGTGCAGATTGAGAAGATAATTGATAGCATCAATGCACCTGGTCCACTCACTCGTTCAAGGGCAACACAACTAGCAAATTTCTGTGGGCACTTTGCATTCGTCTCAATATCTGAACCCAAGAACGTTGATGAAGCCTTCATGGAACCTGAATGGATTCAAGCTATGCAAGAAGAGCTTCAATAGTTCGAGCTGAATAATGTGTGGGAACTGGTCAAGCGTCCTGATCCTCGTAAACACAATGCCATAGGCACTAAATGGATATATCACAACAAGCAAGATGAGCATGGTCAAGTTGTCAGAAACAAGGCTCATCTCGTTGCTCAAGGATACACTCAAGTTGAAGGAATTGACTTCGATGAAACATTTGCTCTTGTGGCTAGGCTTGAAGCTATACGCATACTGCTAGCCTATGAAAATCATCATAACATCCTTCTGTATCAAATGGATGTGAAAAGCGCCTTTCTCAATGGCAAGATTGAAGAAGAAGTGTATGTTGCACAACCGCCTGGCTTTGAAGATCCAAAACATCCTGACATGGTTTACAAGCTCAACAAGGCACTGTATGGCCTCAAACAAGCCCCTCGTTCTTGGTATGACACACTCAAAGACTTCCTGAAGAGCAAAGGCTTCAAACCTGGTTCCCTGGATCCCACACTTTTCATGAAGACATATGATGGTGAACTGTTTGTGTGTCAAATATATGTGGATGACATTATCTTCGGCTGCACTAACCAGAAATACAGTGATGAGTTTGGATACATGATGCAAGAGCAATATCTGATGTCCATGATGGGTGAGCTGAAGTTCTTCCTTGGTCTTCAAATACGGCAGCAACGCAACAACATCTTCATATCTCAAGAGAAATACCTCAAAGATTGCATGAAGAAGTTTGGAATGCAAGACTGCAAAGGTTATACGACGCTAATGCCTACCAAGAGTCATCTGGATTCTGACGCCAATGGTAAAGAGTTCGATCAAAAGGTATACCGCTCCATGATTGGTTCTTTGCTTTATTTATGTGCATCTAGGCCAGATATCATGCTTAGTGTTTGCATGTGTGCACGATTCCAAGCAGCACCAAAGGAATCACATCACTTAGCTGTGAAGCGATTTCTTTGATATTTGGCTTACACCCCAACACTAGGATTATGGTATCCAAAGGGCTCAGAGTTTGATCTATTTGGATTCTTGGATGCTGATTATGTTGGTGACAAGGTGGATCGCAAGTCTACATCAGGCACATGTCACTTTCTGGGACGATCACTTGTGTGTTGGTCTTCAAAGAAGCAAAACTGTGTATCTCTCCACTGCTGAATCTGAATACATTGCTGCTGGATCTTGCTGCGCTCAGCTGATATGGATGAAGCAAACACTCAAAGACTATGGCATTCATCTGAAGCAAGTGCCACTCTACTGTGACAATGAAAGCGCCATCAAGATCGCCAACAACCCAGTTCAGCACTCGAAGACAAAGCACATTCATATCCGTCATCACTTTATCAGAGATCATGTCATGAAGGAAGACATTGATATCATTCACGTCAACACTGAAGAGCAACTGGCAGATATCTTCACAAAGCCCTTGGATGAGAAAAGGTTTTGCAAGTTGCGGTGTGAGCTAAATATCTTGGAATCCTCAAATGTCCTGTGATCATGCACATATTGTCGGTGTCAAAACCGGCGGATCTTGGGTAGGGGGTCCCGAACTATGTGTCTAGGCCGGATGGTAACAAGAGGCAAGGGACACGAAGTTTTACCCAGGTTCAGGCCCTCTCGATGGAGGTAAAACCCTACATCCTGCTTGATTAATATTGATGATATGGGTAGTACAAGAGTAGATCTACCACGAGATCAGAGAGGGTAAACCCTAGAAGCTAGCCTATGGTATGATTGTTGATGTGTATGTTGTCCTACGGACTAAAACCCTCCGGTTTATATAGACACCGGATAGGGTTAGGGTTACATAGAGTCGGTTACAATGGTAGGAGATCTGAACATCCGTATCGCCAAGCTTGCCTTCCACGCCAAGGAAAGTCCCTTCCGGACACGGGACGGAGTCTTCAATCTTGTATCTTCATAGTCCAGGAGTCCGGCTGAAGGTATAGTTCGGCTATCCGAACACCCCCTAATCCAGGACTCCCTCAGTAGCCCCCGAACTAGGCTTCAATGACGATGAGTCCGGCGCGCAGATTGTCTTCGGCATTGCAAGGCGGGTTCTCCTCCAAATTCCATGTACCTGTTGAATAAAGTCCGGTTTCTTGTAGATGTTGCGCTCCTGGGCTTCTGCGCCCAATAATGGCCGCTCCCCACGTGTCAAACGAATATGAAAGGTCTGAGTGTTTTTACATTCACACCCCTAGCCGCGTAAACAAGTTGACCTATTTAAAGAGACGAGGATTTAGATCCAAACCACACCTTCCCCCTTTCGCGAGTGTTCATCAGAGCGCATTCAACAAAGATCCATTCCACCATGGCCAGCCGTCGCGACTCCTCCTCCCGCCCTTCCAGCCCTAAGCCTGGACATTAGGAAAGATGCTCCATCCCGCATAGCGAGTTAGTGATGCTCCAGACCAAGAGATTTCTCCCCCCGGCCTATATGATCCCGGTTCGAGCCGGTCTTGCCGTCTATAAGGGCGGAGGGCAAGCGGAGAGCGCCCCTAATCCCTCCAAAGGAGAGCGGGTGTGCCTCGTCCCTTATTTAATAAGGGGGCTCGGATTTCCCATCCATCCATTTCTCCGGGGGCTACTGGAGTTCTACGGCCTCCAACTACATCATCTCACGCCTGCCTCAGTATTGCATATCGCGGGCTTTGTAGCCCTCTGCGAGGTGTTCTTGGGTGTTGAAGCTCATTTCATACTATGGAGGGAGCTATTTTGCCTCGTGCCCCATTCCAAGAAGGGGTCTATGTATCAAGTGGGCGGAGCCGAAGTATGGCGCATCGCCGGGACCGGCTATCTGTCCGGAACCCCAAAGAAGGCATCCGAAGACTAGCCCTCGGAATGGTTTTACATAGAAGACGTCCCGCTGCCGGATCCTATCCGGATCGGCCTCCCTGAATTCAACAATGCTCCCTTAAAGAAGCGCCTAAGCTGGCGCCCACGGAGACCTCAGAGGGAAAGTGACAGGGACGTTGTTTGCCGGATGGGCCAGATAAGATTGTTAGCTCATTCCGGACTAACCATGATCGGGGTCATGGCCGCATGCATCATGCGAGGGGTGCAACCGCTACAGTATAGAAGCTACCCCATGTGGGATTTCAACAGGGAGGACGACACCACCCGCTACGGCCGTAAGGGGCCAGATTCGGCTGTGGCTCTAATAAAGACCTTGTCCGCTTTGTACAAGGGAGAAGGGGAGGATTTTCTCCGTGTTAACCCAAAGGGTGGATTTTCCATGTACAATCCTCCAAGCTGGGTGAGTGATCACATCTTTCACATCCGTTTTATATCCCCATTGTTAAATATTTAATCTTAGCGATTTCGACACAGGAACTGCGCCAGGCTGTTAAAGAAATAAACAGCCCTCCTCCATAACCCAAGGACCCAAGACGGTCCCTCGACCCGGACTCGCAAGAGGATCCGGAGCTTTCGATGGATCTGATTGATGGAGTGTTCCATCAATTGAGCAAGGACAACGCCCTAGTGGCCATTACGGCCGATTATCCAGGGCTAATCCCGGCCTCCCAGAAACGGGAGGCCGAACCTGCGGCGACAAGCCAACGAGGGGCCGCAGGGCCCCGTGGGCAGAAAAGAGGTGCAGTCCGGACCGGGGCGTCAGCGCAAAGGTATGGTGCACCCCCTTATCCCAGGTGTCGTACCTTCATGGCATATTAACACTTGTGCCCTCTTCAGGACAAAGAGACCTCGCTGAACTATATTCGGAGAGACCGCCAATCGCGCCTCCACCAGCCAGGCTCCAAAGCCTGGCCCGGAAGCGGGGCCGAACACAAGGCGCGCACCAGATGCTCCTCCGACGGAGGATGTGGACAGGTTGTCTGCCACCAACTCTGAGGTGGAGAGTGCCATGAACCACAGGCGTCGCCGGACAATTCTCCGCGACGCTTGTTTCTCCCAAGAGGCGTTAGATGCCTTTAAGTCGGGAGATGCGTACCTCCGTGCCGCTCAAAATGGTCTAACCAGAGCCACGGAGCAATATGTAAAAGACATACGAGTAAGAAAATTTTGGTAATTATATATATACCAGTAGCCCCCGAGACTTGAAACAGTTAAAATAACTGATTTAAGGATCATTTGTTATGCAGGTTCTTACAGAAAAGAATTCCCTACTATCCAAGGAGCTGGAAGAGTGCAAAGCCCAACTTGAGGCCGCACTAGCCGCGGCAGGGGAGCCTAAGGAGGCCCCCGCTGGTAATATACACTTCGAAAGATAAGTATTTTGTGAAGCACGGCTTTGGTGCGAAACTGACAAATGAAATTGCAGATGGCGCCGGATTGGATCCGGAAAGGCAACATCTCCTATGCTAGCTAAAGGCTGGTGAGAGGGTGTTGTTGAAGGTGATGGGGGAGAAGAACGATCTCCGAGATGCCAACACCAAGCTGGGCGTCGAGCTGAAAGATGTTTGTGCCCAGCTGTCAGACTCCGTGAAGGAGAATCAGCGGCTTCGGCGCGGCATATTTAGTAAGTGCTTGAACGAACCTTTTAAAAGAAAGTTCGGCGAGGAAGTCGACTAATAGAGCAATGTCTGTAGGTGTGCTGACAGGCCGTCCTACAGAGGAGATGCTCGGTTCTACAGGGGACCTTCTTCCCGAGCTCTCGCAACTGCTCGATCGAGTTCGGCAGGCGATGCGAGGCGTCGCCCAGGCCCTATGGCCATCCGTCTCCATGCCCGAAGGTCTTGGAGAGCTTGCGGAGAAGCTAAAAGGAGCACGGTGGCGCTTCCGATTGTGGAAGATATCAGCCTGCTATCAAGGCGCTAGGGAGGCCTGGGCCATGGTGAAGACACGGTACGCAAAGGCTGACCCCAACCACATGGCCGAGGTCGGTCCTATAGGGCTCGATGGGAAGGAGATCCCTGTAAGCTTAGTATACGGCCAAGTAGAGTTGGCCGCAAAGTATTCCCAGCAGGACTGTAAATTAGACAGCCTGTTAGATGGTATTGAAGAGGAATATGATCAGTCAAAATGACTATGTAATTTAGTTGACATTTATAATGCCTTCTAGCCAGATTGTAGATCATTTGTCATGGACGACCTTTTAGCTTCAGCCTCGGGACCTGACGGTCCGGAGTGTGTCCGAATTCCCATGCGGTTATATAGGAACCGGGGAATGCATGGAGACCAGGCGTAGGGGTCATTAGTGCGTGAACAGACAAGTGCCCGACTAGTTATGTTATATTACATGGTTAGTAAGAAACATCTTCCAGGGAGAATAGTTCCGTTAGGGGTTCCTTTCCCTGGGAGGCATGCCCTAAGGTGCATGTCCATGCTGCAAAAAGAAACACAGGAAAAACATCTGGGGGCGTAAAAAAACAAAAAAGATCATCTTTAGTTCACCGACCGAATATTCCCTTAAGAACGCTAGCTTTTGGCTTCACCTAGTCTGAGGTACACGTCCGGCTGACCCGGCAGTAACAATCGCAGAGGTGCTCCCTTTACCACCTAGCAGAACAATCGGGAATGTAGGGGTAAGCACAGGAGCCAGGCAACCCAGCTTGGCCAAAACTTAAGTCATATCGATGCATATAATGGTGAATAAAAGGTACATGCGGAAGTGTGACGCATGTGTTGGGCATGAAGCCCGTATGAATAAGCTTCTGTTTAAAGAAGCCCCCAGGTTTAATGAGCGCGGATGGCGCGTCACTGTATGAGCCTTTAAGGGCTATGAGAGAGAGAGAAAATAAGAAGAGAAATGCAAGATAGAAAATATATAAAAAATGGACAGAGGAAGGAGACGAACATAGAGTCCGGCGCTAGGCATAGAATCTTCGGAGACGGGCTGCGTTCCATGGGTTCGGCTCGAGTCGGTTATCCGATGCATCTCGCAGGCGGTACGCTCCACCAGTCAGGACTTGGTCGATTATGAAGGGACCTTCCCACTTGGGCTTGAGTTTGTCCTTTTTCTTGTCCGGTAGTCATAGAACTAATTCGCCAACGTTGTAATTTTTGGCCCGTACTTCTCTGCTTTGGTATCTTCGAGCCTACTGTTGATAGAATGCGGAACGGGCTTTTGCCACGTCACGCTCCTCCTCCAATGCGTCTAAGCTGTCCTGCGGATCGAACTCGACTTCTCTTTCTTCGTACATGCGCACTCGAGGTGAGTCATGAATTATATCGCAGGGCAAAACTGCCTCTGTGCCGTACACCATAAAGAATGGTGTGTATCCGGTGGTGCGATTCGGTGTGGTCCACAGCCCCCAGAGTACGGAGTCGAGCTCCTCTACCCAGTGCGTGTTAGATTCCTTGAGGGACCGCACTAATCTGGGTTTAATGCCGCTCATGATAAGACCATTTGCACGTTCGACCTGGCCGTTAGTTTGTGGGTGATAGACGGAAGCATAGTCGAGCTTGATGCCCATGTTTTTGCACCAGAGTTTTACCTCGTTGGCCGTGAAGTTCGTGCCGTTATCAATGATGATGTTGTGGGGAACGTCGTAACGGTGTACGACCCCGGATATAAAGTCTATCACCGGTCCGGATTTGGCCGTCTTAACAGGCTTGGCTTCTATCCATTTGGTGAATTTATCCACCATGACCAGTAAGTATTTTTGCTTGTGGGTTCCGCCTTTAAGGGGTCCAACCATGTCAAGCCCCCAGACCGCGAAGGGCCAAGTAATGGGGATGGTTCGGAGGGCGGTGGGTGGCATATGGCTTTGGTTTGCAAAGAGCTGGCAACCGGTGCATCATTGGACTAAGTCCTGAGCGTCTGCCTGATTCGTCGGCCAATAAAAGCCTGTACGGAAGGCCTTGCTTACGAGGGACCGAGCTGCAGCGTGATGACCGCTCGGTCCGGCATGAATTTCAGCCAGGAGGTTCCGCCCCTCCTCTTCGGAGATACACCTTTGAAGGACTCCAGTAGTGCTTTTATTATAAAGCTCTTCCTCGTGGACTCTGTAGGCTTTGGATCACCGCACTATGCAGCGTGCCTCATTTTGGTCCTCGGGGAGTTCCTACCTAGTGAGGTAGGCGAGGAATGGTTCTGTCCACGGGGCGATGACGGCCATTATTACGTGGGCTGAAGGTGTTATTTCATTGGCAGAGCCTTCGATTGTGTCAGAATGTTCGGTGTTGGGCAGTGCAGTTGGGTCCGGGGTGTTATTGTTCGACTCCCCTTCCCATACTACGGATGGCATGAACGGCCTTTCCAGGAAGATGTTGGGGGGTACTACATCGCGTTTTGCGCCGATGCGTGCCAGGACATCCGCCGCCTGATTATTTTCCCGGGCTATATGGTGAAATTCAAGCCCCTCGAACCGAGCTGACATTTTTAGGACGGCGTTGCGGTAAGCTTCCATTTTTGGATCCTTGGCATCGAAGTCTCCATTTATTTGGGATATAGCGAGGTTCGAGTCCCCGCGCACCTCTAGGCGTTGAATGCCCATGGATACTGCCATCCGGAGACCATGTAAAAGGGCCTCATATTCGGCTGCGTTGTTGGAGTCCGTGTACATAATCTGGAGTACGTATTGAACTGTGTCTCCTATGGGGGACGTCAAAATGATGCCAGCCCCCAGTCCGGCCAACATCTTGGAGCCGTCGAAATGCATGATCCAATTTGAATATGTGCCGTACTCTTTAGGGAGTTCGGCCTCCGTCCATTCTGCGACGAAGTCGGCCAAGACTTGCGACTTGATGGCTCGCCGTGGCTTATAAGTTATGTCGAACGGGAGGAGCTCAATGGCCCATTTTGCAATCCGGCCCGTTGTGTCACGTTTGTTTATAATATCGTTGAGTGGTACTTCCGAGGCTACTGTTATTGAACACTCTTGAAAGTAGTGTCGTAGCTTCCGGGATGCCATGAATACCGCATACGCGATCTTTTGATAATGCGGGTACCGTGATTTGCAAGGAGTGAGGACAGTGGACACATAATAGACCGGCTTTTGAAGGGGGAATCTGTGTCCGTCCGCTTCTCGTTCGACGACGAGCACTGCGCTTACAACCTGATGTGTTGCTGCAATGTATAATAGCATTGGTTCGCCAATATTTGGCGCGGCCAGGACTGGGTTTGTTGCAAGTATGGCTTTTATCTCCTCGAGTCCGTCCGTGGCTGCATCCGTCCATTCGAAGTGTTAGGTGCGCCGAAGTAGGCGGTAAAGGGGTAGGGCCTTTTCTCCCAGGCGGGAGATAAAGTGGCTTAGAGCCGCCACGAATCCGGTTAATTTTTGTATTTGTTTGAGGTCCTTGGGGATATCCAGTTGCAACAGAGCTCGGATCTTGGCCGGATTTGCTTCGATTCCTCTACCGGATACAATGAAGCCCAAGAGCTTTCCGGCCGGAACGCCGAAAACGCATCTTTCCGGGTTGAGCTTGATGTCGTATGTTCGGAGGTTATCAAATGTGAGCCTCAAGTCGTCTACTAGAGATTCGACATGTATTGTTTTGACGACCACATCATCTACATATGCCTCCACTATTTTGCCAATCTAGCTTGCCAGCCATGTCTGAATCATGCGCTGATATGTTGCGCCGGCGTTTTTGAGCCCGAAGGGCATTGTGTTGAAGCAGAATGGGCCGTATGGTGTGATAAATGCCGTTGCAGATTGGTCAGATTCTGCCATCTTTATTTGATGGTAGCCGGAATATGCATCGACGAAACACAATGAATTGTGTCCCGCGGTAGCGTCAATAATTTGATCGATGCGGGGGAGGGGGAAGGGATCCTTTGGGCAAGCCTTGTTAAGGTCTTTAAAATCAACGCACAGGCGCCAGGATTTGTCCTTCTTTGGTACCATCACCAGGTTTGCTAGCTAGTCCGGATGTTTTATATCTCTTATGAATCCAGCCTCCAATAGCTTTGCTAGCTCCTCTCCCATAGCCTGTCTCTTAGGTTCGGAAAAACGTCGAAGAGCCTGTTTGACAGGTTTGAATCCTGTTTAGATATTTAAGCTGTGCTCGGCCAGCCTACGTGGGATTCCTGGCATGTCTGAAGGGTGCCAGGCGAAAATGTCCCAGTTTTCTCGTAGGAACTCTCGCAGTGCGGCATCTACATCAGGGTATAACTATGCCCTGATGGAAGCTGTTTTATTTGGGTCCGTTGGATGGACTTGGAATTTGACTATTTTGTCCGCCGGTTTAAAGGAGGTGGACTTGGATCTTTTGTCGAGTACCACATCGTCCCTATTCACCATAGAGCGCAGCGCAGTCAGTTCCTCAGCCGCTAGGGCTTCGGATAGTGCCTCGAGGGCCAGTGCGGCTGTCTTGTTTTCGGCGTGGAGTGCTATGTCCGGATCACTAGCGAGAGTGATGATCCCGTTAGGCCCGGGCATTTTGAGCTTCATGTACCCGTAATGGGGTATTGCTTGGAAGATTATGAACGCTTCCCGCCCTAGCAGAGCGTGATAACCGCTGCTGAACGGAGCCACACGGAACATGATCTCTTCGGACCTGTAATTATCCGGCGTGCCGAACACCACATCTAGTGTGATTTTTCCTGTGCAGCGCGCTTCCCAACTGGGGATTATTCCTCTAAAGGTTGTGCTGCTTCGCTCAATGCGGTTCCAGTCTATTTCCATTTTTTGAAGGTTCAATCCACTGCCGCCGTCCATGAGTACCTTGGTAAGACGAAAGCCGTCCACTATTGGGCTGAGGACCAATGCGGCTGGTGCTCGGGCTGTTCGGAATTTAGGTTCATCACTGGCGTTAAAGGTAATAGCCGTGTCACTCCATGGGTTTATTGTTGCTACTTGGTAGACTTCGGCAAGGCTGCGGAGTGTCCTTTTTCGCATATTATTTGATGCGAAAGTCTCGAAGACTGTTAATACCGTATGGTGTCTCTGGGGTGGCTTTTTGTGGCCTCCGGAATTAGGAGGTTTTCGCCAATTTTGGCCACCTGTCGGAGTATCCAACATGCTCTAAGGCTGTGAGTTGGTGTGGCGTCCTCTGTACTGTGAATTTTACAGGGTCCGTTAAGCCATCCTTCCAGTACGGTTCCATGCCCTATAGAGGGTTTTTGCTTTTTGGTATTTGACCTGGGTGTCTGGTTATGTTGCACCCTTTTATTTTGGACTGGGTTTGTATTTAGGGCCGGATTGTCCCAAAATTTTATTTTGGTTTTCCAGGCGCTTTCCACCGCACAATACTTTTGTACAATGGACGCCAAGTCAACGAAGCGTGTGATATCACGGCGACTTATGGCGTTGAGTATTCCCTTGTCCGTGCAATTATTGCAGAAGATTAAGATTGCGTCTTCCTCGCGACAGTCCCTTAGCCTGTTCTTAACAAGGAGGAATCTAGCCCAGTAATGATGTACTATTTCGTCAGGCTCTTGCCTGATTTTGGATAGATCGCTTATGTTGGGGTGGGTGGGTGGAGTTAAATCCGAAGCCTCACCCCGTCTGAGGCTCAGAGGCCGAGGAATTTCTGAACTCGAAAATTTGGATCCCTGGGTGTTGTCCAATGAATCCAGCCCGTCACCTGACTCTAAGTTCAGGTCTTGAGTGATATCCTCCCCTCCGTGGGTATCCGGCTTGGAGGGATCGGGAATCCGGACGTAGCGAGTCCTTAAGATAGATGAAGGGTCGCCGCACTGTCCCTCTACCACGGCAACGTGGTGGGTGACTTGGCAGAGTTAATCTCTCTCAGATTGGTTTTAGGCCCAATCTGGTCGTAATCCGTAGCAACTCCCAGGGCGGCGAAGCGATCCAAGAGCTCGTTTATGGAGGAAAGCTCCATTGGATCTAACTGCTCGGCGAGTTCCGAACTGACATGAAGATTGTTTTCGATGGCTCGAGAGGTCATCATCGGCGCAGAAGCCGAACAGGCGGTCATAAGAAAACCACCTAGCCGAAGGGTTTGGCCGATAGCCAAAGCTCCCTTAGCAACGGTGCCATCTTTAAAGACGGGGCGAGGCATCCTTCCTGACGGCGACGACACAGAGGAACTCTCAATGAAAGCACCAATGTCGGTGTCAAAACCGGCGGATCTCGGGTAGGGGGTCCCGAACTGTGCGTCTAGGCCGGATGGTAACAGGAGGCAAGGGACACGAAGTTTTACCCAGGTTCGGGCCCTCTCGATGGAGGTAAAACCCTACGTCCTGCTTGATTAATATTGATGATATGGGTAGTACAAGAGTAGATCTACCACGAGATCAGAGAGGCTAAACCCTAGAAGCTAGCCTATGGTATGATTGTTGATGTGTATGTTGTCCTATGGACTAAAACCCTCCAGTTTATATAGACACCGGATAGGGTTAGGGTTACATAGAGTCGGTTACAATGGTAGGAGATCTGAACATCCGCATCGCCAAGCTTGCCTTCCACGCCAAGGAAAGTCCCTTCCGAACACGGGACGGAGTCTTCAATCTTGTATCTTCATAGTCCAGGAGTCCGGCTGAAGGTATAGTTCGGCTATCCGAACACCCCCTAATCCAGGACTCCCTCACATATCCTAACACTTATGCATGTTGATGTCTTAGATGTGCAACACACGAAGTAACGTATATCTTCAACTAATGAATACTTACACTCTAAGTGTGAATACATTAACGCGGATTTTGACTTCGGAGCGCCACGATAATTGTGCGCCGTGTCTGGGTATATTACTTCCTATACGGTGGGTAACGCCACCACCAAACTTTTGTTTGGAGTATTTCTCTGTTGGCGTCACATTTGCAAAGTCTTCGCATTTGGTTTGTCTTCAATATTAACACGGTTTCATGTTTATCTTCACTATATTGATTTGGTCTTATTCGGATATATTCATATGATTGTGTTCTGTCCTCTATAGCATTCACTTATAGCTATGTCTTCTCATTGAATCTTTTGAACTAAGTGAATGTGATCGGACCCTAACCTTTCTATGCTCCCGTCTCAAATCTATCCATCCAAATCATATGCATTCTATTGAAACTGTCGAATGTCTTTGCTGCGTCCTTGTCAGCAGAAGATACAGAGACAATCATTAAGTCTGTTTTAAATGCTCAATCCTTTTTGCCTGAAACCCGGAGAAGCGGGAACGACCACCCGACAATCCAGGCGTACATGGGAACATGGAACAACCTCCGATGTGTTGCATGATCGCCACGTGTCTTTCTGATGTGAACCACCAGGGGCACCTGCGTAATAACGCTGCGCCGTCCCTGTCCTTATAAATACTCACCACACCCCAGTCATTATCTCTTCTTCCACTTCTCTTCCTTGCACAAACCCTAGCGCCACCGCTAGCCCTCGACGACGCCGGCGATGAAGCGCTTAGCTGCCGCAACCTCACCGACGCCATCATCACGCCGGCCGCGGACATTGTCTTCTCCGCCGTCGCCGTAGGTGTCCTCCATCGCCAAGTTAGGGCACGGAAGATCGAACTGCTCGGCCTCATCTCCTACTCTGTCTAGCAGTTCCTCGAGTGGTAAATAAAAACTATTTTTACAGTCTTTTTGATCCAATAGATTCATCCTTTTCAACCACAAGTGGTTTCTGTTGCTACAAAGTTGGATCTATCCTGTTCTGCATCTCATAGCATGCCTAGTATGTTCACTTATGCTTCACAAAGTAGTTAGATTCCTCACTTTTACTTATTCATGGATTTGTACAAATCTGGAACCAACTCTCTACATATGAGTGAATGTCTTCGCACTATGAGGTCAATGTCTTCTAAACTGATTTATCTTCAAAAATCTTCTAAGAATGCATAAGACCTCTTCCCCTTCCCTCGCATCTCTAATGCTGTCATAGGTACATGTCCATGGGAGAATCCCTTGGTTCTCATAGTCTGCATTCATTTGTAGAGTTCTTACAGAATCACATAAATTCTCCTGAAGCCAGTTCATGTCTGACCAGTAGACGGAAGACTTTGATAGTGTTGAAGCCTTTCAGTCTAAACTTCATGGCAATAGAAAAATCAGTCAGGAAGGGTGGTAGTCAGCGCCGTGAAAACACTGCTAAGGACCTGCCACCGGATCTCTATGAGTTATACAAGTCAGATCCAGAAGAGACCTACGGAGAACGCAAGAACCGAATCCAATGGATTCGAAGACATTGGGCAGAGGAATGGTTCAAGTACAGATTTGTCACCGACGAATATGCTGGAAAGAATGCCATCAAGGGCCCCTGGGGAGATATTATATACAAAGATCTTCAGCCCAAGTTGAAGTCCGAAGCTATTGCTCAAGGCTTCTACCCCTGCATGATTCATGGACCTCAGCCTGCTAATGCCGACCCATCCTCTCTGTTATGGTGTCGTCAAGATAATCTCTTTAAGCGCAACTTCCAGTTTGCCAAAACTTCTGCCAAAGAGAACAAGAAGTCACTAGGTTTGGACTTCAACCCCGGTCCCTCTGCTCCTCGTGCCTACGGGACACGCGATGCTGAACCTAATCTAGTTGGGCCCTTCTACAACTTAGAAGGACTCATCACTCACATTCAGGTTCAAGGGGTAGCCGTGGATCACTCTGCAGATGACGCTGATTCTGACGAAGCGCCTGCACCACCGAAGCCTGTGAAGCAAAAGAAACCAAAGGCTTCAAAGCCCTCCTCTGCACCAAATGTCTCACGGGCGAAGCCTCTGGCCACTGCACCTCCTGCAACCAGTGTGCAGTCTGAAGATCTCTCTCGCATCTCCAAGTCTGACAAGTTGAAAAAGCCCATGCAACCAACTGGTCAAGCATTGACCCCTGCTAATGTTTTGAGAAACGAGAATGACGTCATTGATCTGTCTAGCGACGACGATCTTGGTGATGATGCTCTTGAGCAATTGATAAAGAGCAAGAGGCGGAAATCTTCAATGATCTTCCCCTATTTGATGTGGAGATTCTGTACAAGTTTATTGATGAGTGGTTTGACAGCCCAGATCTCAGTATTGATGATATTCAGCTCACAATTGGCCTCAGCGTCTCCTTCCACGGAGCCATTGCTCCTGAGCTGGCTCTTGCACAGAAGATTGTTGAGCTGAAGCACAAGATTGATTATGAAAAGGCTCAGTTCAAGAAGCACATGGCCAAGCTCAATGTTGAAGACATTCAAAACTTCAAGGTCATGATGCATGAGCTCAAGGAGGCGTTCCACAAGAAACGAGAAGAAGCAAAAGGTTCTCATGAGCGCATGAAGAATCTTGCTGCCAAATGTGTTCAAGGCTACAATGAAGCTGAAAAGCGCAAGGCTTTGGGGCGACCAGGCATCGACCCCAGAATGGCTGCCAAGAAGAAGAAGAAGCCAGCTGTGGCCCAACCAGAAGCATCAAGGCAGGAAGAACCTCGCATTGTCTTCCCGGCCAGTATGACAGGCTCGAAGCCTAAGGTCCCCACAGTGGCTTCGGAACTCAAGAAAACAAGGGCAGCTGAAGACGAAGCCCGCAAGCGCAAGACCAAGCACACCACTGATGACGCTCCGCCAACCAAGAAGAGAAAGACAAAGAAGAGAGACCGGGCTGCTCCCACAGAGCCCCTTGTTGTCGAGCCAATCTCAGTGGCTCGTCCTGCATTTGAACATCGTGAGCATCATTTGGTAGTTCATGAGCCTGCTTCCATAGAGGCTCCTGAATCTGAAGACACTCCAACTGTTGACCCCACCGCAGCTGAAGACATTGGTCATCAAGACAATGTTGAAGATGATGAAGTACTTCCTCAGATCAAACACAATGTCGTATCATCGCCTGTTCTCACGAACAGCGAACTCATTGTTGGAAATATGCCCTAGAGGCAATAATAAAATGGTTATTATTATATTTATTTGTTCATGATAATTGTCTAGTGTTCATGCTATAATTGTGTTATCCGGAAATCGTAATACATGTGTGAATACATAGACCACAACACGTCCCTAGTGAGCCTCTAGTTGACTAGCTCGTTGATCAAAAGATAGTCATGGTTTCCTGACTATGGACATTGGATGTCATTGATAACGGGATCACATCATTAGGAGAATGATGTGATGGACAAGACCCAATCCTAAGCATAGCTCAAAGATCGTGTAGTTCATTTGCTATAGTTTTTCCGAATGTCAAGTATCATTTCCTTAGACCATGAGATTGTGCAACTCCCGGATACCGTAGGAGTGTTTTGGGTGTGCCAAACGTCACAACGTAACTGGGTGACTATAAAGGTACACTACAGGTATCTCCGAAAGTGTCTGTTGGGTTAGCACGAATCGAGACTGGGATTTGTCACTCCGTATGACGGAGAGGTATCTCTGGGCCCACTCGGTAATGCATCATCATAATGAGCTCAATGTGACCAAGTGGTTGATCACGGGATCATGCATTACGGTACGAGTAAAGTGACTTGCCGGTAACGAGATTGAACAAGGTATTGGGATACCAACGATCGAGTCTCGGGCAAGTAACGTACCGATTGACAAAGGGAATTGTATACGGATTGATTGAATCCTCGACATCGTGGTTCATCTGATGAGACCATCGAGGAGCATGTGGGAGCCAACATGGGTATCCAGATCCCGCTGTTGGTTATTGACCGGAGAGTCGTCTCGGTCATGTCTGCATGTCTCCCGAACCTGTAGGGTCTACACACTTAAGGTTCGGTGACGCTAGGGTTGTAGAGATATTAGTATGCAGTAACCCGAAAGTTGTTCGGAGTCCCGGATGAGATCCCGGACATCACGGGGAGTTCCGGAATGGTCTGTAGGTAAAGATTTATATATAGGAAGTCCAGTTTCGGCCATCGGGAAGGTTTCGGGGGTCGCCGATATTGTACGGGGACCACCGGAAGGGTCCCGGGGGTCCACCGGGTGGGGCCACCTATCCCGGAGGGCCCCATGGGCTGAATTGGGAGGGGGACCAGCCCCTAGTGGGCTGGTGCGCCCCCCCTTGGGCCTCCCCTGCGCCTAGGGTTGGGAAACCCTAGGGGTGGGGGCGCCCCCCACTTGGCTTGGGGGGGGGGGGGGGGGAAGCCACCCCTTGGCCGCCGCCCCCTTGGAGATCCATCTCCCTAGGGCCGGCGCCCCCCCCAAGGCCTCTATATAAAGAGGGGGGAGGGAGGGCAGCCGCACACCCTTGCTCCTGGCGCCTCCCTCTCCCTCCGTAACACCTCTCCTCCCCGCTTGCGCTTAGCGAAGCCCTGCCGGGATCCTACTGCATCCACCACCACGCCGTCGTGCTGCTGGATCTTCATCAACCTCTCCTTTCCCCTTGCTGGATCAAGTTGGCGGAGACGTCTTCCCAACCGTACGTGTGTTGAACGCGGAGGAGCTGTCCGTTCGGCACTAGGTCATCGGTGATTTGGATCACGTCGAGTACGACTCCATCAACCCCGTTCTCTTGAACGCTTCCGCGCGTGATCTACAAGGGTACGTAGATGCAATCCTCTCTCCCTCGTTGCTAGATGACTCCATAGATTGATCTTGGTGATGCGTAGAAAATTTTAAAATTCTGCTACGTTCCCCAACAGTGGCATCATGAGCTAGGTCTATGCGTAGTTTCTATGCACGAGTAGAACACAAAGTAGTTGTGGGCGTCGATATTGTCAATTATCTTGCCGTTACTAGTCTTATCTTGATTCGGCGGCATTGTGGGATGAAACGGCCCGGACCAACCTTACACGTACGCTTACGTGAGACTGGTTCCACCGACTGACATGCACTAGTTGCATAAGGTGGCTGGCGGGTGTCTGTCTCTCCCACTTTAGTCGGATCGGATTCGATGAACAGGGTCCTTATGAAGGGTAAATAGAAATTGGCAATTCATGTTGTGGTCTTGGCATAGGTAAGAAACGTTCTTGCTAGAAACCTATAGCAGCCACGTAAAAACTTGCAACAATAATTAGAGGACGTCTAACTTGTTTTTGCAGCAAGTGTTTTGTGATGTGATATGGCCAAAGGATGTGATGAATGATATATGTGATGTATGAGATGATCATGTTCTTGTAATAGGAATCACGACTTGCATGTCGATGAGTATGACAACCGGTAGGAGCCATAGGAGTTGTCTTTATTTATTTATGACCTGCGTGTCAACATAAACGTCATGTAATTACTTTACTTTATTGCTAAAGCGTTAGCCATAGTAGTAGAAGTAATAGATGACGAGACAACTTCAAGAAGACACGATGATGGAGATCATGGTGTCATGCCGGTGACAACGATGATCATGGAGCCCCGAAGATGGAGATCAAAAGGAGCAAATGATATTGGCCATACCATGTCACTATTTGATTGCATGTGATGTTTATCATGTTTTACATCTTATTTACTTAGAACGACGGTAGCTTAAATAAGATGATCCCTCGTAATAATTTCAAGAAAGTGTTCCCCCTAACTATGCACCGTTGCGAAGGTTCGTTGTTTCGAAGCACCACGTGATGATCAGGTGTGATAGATTCTAACGTTCGAATACAACGGGTGTAAGCCAGATTTACACACGCAATACACTTAGGTTGACTTGACGAGCCTAGCATGTACAGACATGGCCTCGGAACACAGAAGACCGAAAGGTCGAGCATGAGTCATATAGAAGATATGATCAACATGAAGATGTTCACCGATGTTGACTAGTCCGTCTCACGTGATGATCGGACACGGCCTAGTTGACTCGGATCATGTTTCACTTAGATGACTAGAGGGATGTCTATCTGAGTGGGAGTTCGTTGAGTAATTTGATTAGATGAACTTAATTATCATGAACTTAGTCTAAAATCTTTACAATATGTCTTGTAGATGAAATGGCCCACGTTGTCCTCAACTTCAACGCGTTCCTAGAGAAAACCAAGCTGAAAGATGATGGCAGCAACTATACGGACTGGGTGTGGAACCTGAGGATCATCCTCATAGCTGCCAAGAAAGATTATGTCCTAGAAGCACCGCTAGGTGACGCACCTATCCCAGAGAACCAAGACGTTATGAACGCTTGGCAGTCATGTGCTGATGATTACTCCCTCTTTCAGTGCGGCATGCTTTACAGCTTAGAACCGGGGCTCCAAAAGCGTTTTGAGAGACACGGAGCATATGAGATGTTCGAAGAGCTGAAAATGGTTTTCCAAGCTCATGCCCGGGTCGAGAGATATGAAGTCTCCGACAAGTTCTTCAGTTGTAAGATGGAGGAAAATAGTTCTGTCAGTGAGCACATACTCAAAATGTCTGGGTTGCATAACCGCTTGACTCAGCTGGGAGTTAATCTCCCGGATGACGCGGTCATTGACAGAATCCTTCAGTCGCTTCCACCGAGATACAAGAGCTTTGTGATGAACTTCAATATGCGGGGGATGGAAAAGACCATTCCTGAGGTATATTCAATGCTGAAATCAGTGGAGGTAGAAATCAAAAAGGAACATCAAGTGTTGATGGTGAATAAAACCACTAAGTTCAAGAAAGGCAAGGGTAAAAATAACTTCAAGAAGGACGGCAAGGGAGTTGCCGCGCCCGGTAAGCAAGCTGCCGGGAAGAAGCCAAAGAATGGACCCAAGCCCGAGACTTAGTGTTTTTATTGCAAGGGAAGTGGTCACTGGAAGCGGAACTGCCCCAAATACTTAGCGGACAAGAAGGCCGGCAACACTAAAGGTATATGTGATATACATGTAATTGATGTGTACCTTACCAGTACTCGCAGTAGCTCCTGGGTATTTGATACCGGTGCGGTTGCTCACATTTGTAACTCAAAGCAGGAGCTGCGGAATAAACGGAGACTGGCGAAGGACGAGGTGACGATGCGCGTCGGGAATGGTTCCAAGGTCGATGTGATCGCCGTCGGCACGCTACCTCTACATTTACCTACGGGATTAGTTTTAAACCTCAATAATTGTTATTTAGTGCCAGCTTTGAGTGTGAACATTGTATCAGGATCTCGTTTAATTCGAGATGGCTACTCATTTAAATCCAAGAATAATGGTTGTTCTATTTATATGACAGATATGTTTTATGGCCATGCTCCGATGGTGAATGGTTTATTCTTAATGAATCTCGAGCGTAATGTTACACATATTCATAGTGTGAATACCAAAAGATGTAAGGTTGATAATGATAGTCCCACATACTTGTGGCACTGCCGCCTTGGTCACATAGGTGTCAAACGCATGAAGAAGCTCCATACAGATGGACTTTTGGAGTCTCTTGATTACGAATCATTTGACACGTGCGAACCATGCCTCATGGGTAAAATGACCAAGACTCCGTTCTCAGGAACAATGGAGCGAGCAACCAACTTATTGAAAATCATACATACTGATGTGTGCGGTCCAATGAGTGTTGAGGCTCGCGGTGGCTATCGTTATGTTCTCACCCTCACTGATGACTTGAGTAGATATGGGTATGTCTACTTAATGAAACACAAGTCTGAGACCTTTGAAAAGTTCAAGGAATTTCAGAGTGAGGTTGAGAATCAACGTGACAAGAAAATCAAGTTCTTGCGATCAGATCGTGGGGGAGAATACTTGAGTCACGAATTTGGCACACACTTAAGAAAATGTGGAATAGTTTCACAACTCACGCCGCCTGGAACACCTCAGCGTAATGGTGTGTCCGAACATCGTAATCGCACTCTATTGGATATGGTGCGATCCATGATGTCTCTTACCGATCCACCGCTGTCATTTTGGGGCTATGCTTTAGAGACTGCCGCATTCACTTTAAATAGGGCTCCATCGAAATCCGTTGAGACGACACCGTATGAATTATGGTTTGGGAAGAAACCTAAGCTGTCGTTTCTAAAAGTTTGGGGATGCGATGCTTACGTCAAGAAACTTCAACCTGAAAAGCTCGAACCCAAATCAGAAAAATGCGTCTTCATAGGATACCCTAAAGAAACTATTGGGTATACCTTCTACCTCAAATCCGAAGGCAAGATCTTTGTTGCCAAGAATGGGTCCTTTCTAGAG
This sequence comes from Triticum urartu, assembly GCF_003073215.2. Classification (NCBI taxonomy): domain Eukaryota; kingdom Viridiplantae; phylum Streptophyta; class Magnoliopsida; order Poales; family Poaceae; genus Triticum; species Triticum urartu. The sequence continues at coordinate 490,582,750 of NC_053023.1, read as the reverse complement.
AAAGAGTTTCTCCCGAAAGAAATAAGTGGGAGCAAAGTGGAACTTGATGAAGTATTACTGTAATGCCCTCGATGCGGCTATATCTCCCACATGTCGAAGCACGACTTAGAGGCATAACCGCATTGAAAGTAATGTCGCAAGTGAGGTAATCTTCACACAACCCATGTAATACATAAGGGAAAGATACATAGTTGGCTTACAATCGCCACTCACACAATTACATGAATAAAGCATTACATCAACCAAATACAATCAAGGTCCGACTACGGAACCAAAATAAAAGAAGAACCCCAAATGTGACAAAAGTCCCCAATCGACCCCAACTGGGCTCCACTACTGATCAACTAGAACGAAACAACACAAAGGACAAGATCTTCATCGAGCTCCTCCTGAGCTTGGTTGCGTCATCTGCACAGACTCATCGGCACCTGCAAGCTGGTTTTGGAAGTATCTGTGAGCCACAGGGACTCAGCAATCTCGCACCCTCGCGATCAAGACTATTTAAGCTTATGGGTAAGGTAAAAGTATGAGGTGAAGCTGCAGCAAGCGACTAGCATATATGGTGGCTAACATACACAAAGGAGAGCGAGAAGAGAAGGCAAAGCACGGTTGATAAAAGTATGATCAAGAAGTGATCCTAATACAACCTACGTCAAGCATAACTCCAACACCGTGTTCACTTCCCGGACTCCGCCGAAAGAGACCATCACGGTTACACACGCGATTGATTCATTTTAATTAAGTTAAGGTTCAAGTTATATACAACCAGACATTAACAAATTCCCATCTGCCCATAACCGCGGGCACGGCTTTCGAAAGTTCAAAACCCTGCAGGGGTGTCCCAACTTAGCCCATCACAAGCTCTCACGGTCAACGAAGGAATAGACCTCCTCCCGAGACATTCCGATCAGACTCGGTATCCTGGTACAACAAGACATTTCGATAGGGTAAAACTAAACCAGCAACACCGCCCGAATGTGCCGACAGATCCCGATAGGAGCTGCACATATCTCTTTCTCAGGGCACACCGGATTGTCTAAACTTCCGGTAGGCCAACCCAGAGTTGCCCCTGGTGGCCACCGGCGGCTGACAAGTTGGACCAACACTTAGAGGAGCACTGGCCCGGGGGGTAAAATAATGATGACCCTCAGGAGCGCGACTCCCAAGGGAAAAGAAAAGGCTAGGTGGCAAATGGTAAAACCAATGTTGGGCATTGCTGGAAGAGCTTTACTTAAGGCGAACTGTCAAGGGGTTCCCATAATAGCCCAACCGCGTAAGGAACGCAAAATCCGGGAACATAACACCGATATGATGGAAACTAGGGCGGCAAGAGTGGAACAAAACACCAGGCATAAGGACGAGCCTTCCATCCTTTACCAAGTATATAGATGCATTAATTAAATAAGATATATCGTGATATCCCAACAAGTAAACATGTTCCAACAAGGAACAACATCTCCATGTTCCAACAAGGAACAAACTTCAATCTTCACCTGCAACTAACAACGCTATAAGAGGGGTTGAGCAAAGCGGTAACATAGCCAATCAACGGTTTGCTAGGACAAGGTGGGTTAGAGGCTTGGTTCAACAATATGGGTGGCATGATAAGCAAGTGGTAGGTATCGCAGCATAGGCATAGCAAAAGAGCAAGCAACTAAGCAAAGCAAAGATAGTAGTGATTTTGAGGGTATGATCATCTTGCCTGAAATCCCGCAAGGAAGAAGAACGAGTCCATGAAGAAGACAAACGGACGTAGTCGAACGGTTCCTCACAAACACGACGTTATCGGAACCAACCCGAAGAAGCAACACTAGAAAGAAGCAAACAACATAGTAAACAACCATCACATAATCATGGCACGATGCGCAAACAAGTATGATGCATGTCCGGTTTAATGAGGCATGGCATGGCAAAGTGCACAAACAATCCTACAAATTAAGTGGAGCTTAATATGCAACGGGTTGCATATTGACGAAACACCACATTCAAGTTATTTAGTTCAATCTCGTTTATGTACCCAACAATATTAAATGTTGTTAAACATGGCAAGAGGGTGAAGCGAAAGAAAACTATCTATCTAGTCAAGTTTAAATGAGGCCGGAAGCAACGAACAACATTTCCAGAAACTCCTCATGACCATATATTAGGTTTGTTCCTGTTCTGCCCTAAAGCATATTTTATAGTTATTAAGCATGCAAAGTGAAGCCACCATGTTAAACTAGGCAAAATTCTACCCCATTTACATATAAAGTTTATTAAATTCGGAGTTACGGTTATTTAGTTATGAATTAAATCATTTTAGCATGGCATAGGAGTAAATTTAGTCAAACAACATTTTAGACATTTTAAACATGGATGAAAGTGACATATTATTAAACTAGACAAAATTCTGAGCAAGTTTCATATATAAAACATTTTAATCCGATGCACGAATTGTGAGTTATTATATGCATGAACATGAGGGTCTTTTCTGTAAAATTGCAGTCTCGGGATAAATGGCTAAAACGCAGATCTAAAAAAACGGGAACTGGGCTGAATCTGGAACAGGGGCCGAACAGGGCAGGCGTTGGGGGCGGCTCACCCTGGGCTTTGGCCCGTCGGTGGGAGGAGGGAGGCCTGCAGGGGCGATGCTGGACCGGATGAGGCAGGCGGCTGGGCTAGGCCGGCTTGAGCTGGCCTTGAAGGCCGATGGGGAAGCAGGCGCTGCGCATCTCAGGCAGCAGAGGCGAGGCGCTGGGCCTGGAATCGGGACGAGGCCGGCTGGGTCCACGCGAGAAATCAACGCGATAAGGGGTCGAGCGGGTGGCTCATCCTGGAAGCAGAGGACGCAAGCGGCGGTGGACCTGGCGCTGGCGTCTCCCGGCGACGAGTGGAAGGGCGAAGGGGACGGATCCGGTGCGTAGGAAGCCGAGGAGGGCCGAGGCGAGACTGGAGCTGCTCCGTTCCTCCCGGCGCGCGACGGGACGACGCAGACGAGGGACTTGGTGGAGCGGCAGTTCGTGAGGCAGGTGCGCGGGCGGAGCTGGAGGCCATGGCGGCGGTGCAGGTGAGATCCGGCGACACGGATCCTATCCAGGACAGGCGCGGGAGGCGAGATCCGTCGCGAGGAAGCTCCTGGCGGCGGCGAACTGCGACGATCCGGCCGGCGTCAAGGAGCTCCAGGCAGCGCAGAAGATTGAAGCGGATTCCCTAGTGATCCCTGTCCATGGAGAAAAACAGACAAGGGGAAAACGAGGTAAGGCTGGGAGGAGAAGGAAGGAAGAGGAGCAGGGAAAGAGCGGCGACGGGCTTGGCCTGCAGGTGGCCGAAGGCATGTCGGCGAGGTCGCCGGCAGCGGCGCTAGGAGGTTGTGGCGCGCTCGGGCTCTGGTTGGGTGGATCGGCACGGGATGATCCCGAGGGGGGTTTGGAAAGCGGCGGTGGGCGATGGGACACAGTCCCTAGATTTTAGGGGATTGGTCTATATGTAGTAAGTGGATTTTTGGATAAGGGCATTAGGTCCCTCCGATCTTAACCGGACGGACGGGAAAAAAGGTTAGGTATCCCAAAGAGAAAAACGGAGACGTTTTGTAGACGTTTGGGGATGTTTTGGACCCAACGGTGGCGACAGTCCGGGTCGGGTTCGGGACAACTTTCGGACGCGCGCGAGGGGCCGATGCACTGTGCAAGGAGGGCGTTTCGGGGCCTGGGGGGTTGGTAGCGGACTGTGTAGAAAGGTCGAGCTGAGAGAAGAGAAGAGAGAAGAGAAGATAGACCAGGTGACTGTTCCCGGAGACCGAAAACGTCCGACGTTTTGACCGGCTACTATTGCCGCTATATTTATCCGTTGGGCTATCAAACGAACTCCGAACGCGATGAAACTTGGTGGGCGGTCTACTGACAACAAAACAACACCACAGGCCAACTTTCATCCATTCCGAGAACATTTTCCGGCCACTAATAAAATAATATTTCGGACAAGTCGCGGGCGCGTGCAAGTGTGGTTGGGCTCAGAACGGACAACGGAGAGAACGAGGAGGCCGGGACGGATGCAAGTTTTGAAAACATGATGATGCAATGCACATGATGACATGATAAGATGCAACACGCAAGCAAATGACATGGCAACGACAGCGAATAACTGGAAGACACCTGGCACATCGGTCTCGGGGCGTTACAATTACCTCTTGAACCGGTAAGTGGCGCAGCTCAAGAAAATGTTCCTGAGGTGCCTGCACCGACTAGAGAGGAAGTTAATGATGATGATCATGAAACTTCAGATCAAGTTGCTATTGAACTTCGTAGGTCCACAAGGACATGTTCCGCACCAGAGTGGTACGGCAACCCTGTCTTGGAAATCATGTTGTTAGACAATGGTGAACCTTCGAACTATGAAGAAGTGATGGTGGGCCCGGATTCCGACAAATGGCTGGAAGCCATGAAATCCGAGATAGGATCCATGTATGAAAACAAAGTATGGACTTTGACTGACTTGCCCGATGATCAGCGAGCCATAGAAAATAAATGGATCTTTAAGAAGAAGACAGACGCGGATGGTAACGTAACCATCTATAAAGCTCGGCTTGTCGCTAAGGGTTATCGACAAGTTCAAGGGGTTGACTACTATGAGACTTTCTCACCCGTAGCGAAGCTGAAGTCCGTCCGAATCATGTTAGCAATTGCCGCATTCTATGACTATGAGATATGGCAAATGGACGTCAAAACGGCATTCCTTAATGGTTTCCTTAAGGAAGAATTGTATATGATGCAGCCAGAAGGTTTTGTCGATCCTAAGAATGCTGACAAGGTGTGCAAGCTCCAACGCTCGATTTATGGGCTGGTGCAAGCATCTCGGAGTTGGAACATTCATTTTGATGAGATGATCAAAGCGTTTGGGTTTACGCAGACTTATGGAGAAGCCTGCATTTGCAAGAAAGTGAGTGGGAGCTCTGTAGCATTTCTCATATTGTATGTGGATGACATACTGTTGATCGGAAATGATATAGAATTCTTGGAAAGCATAAAGGCCTACTTGAACAAGTGTTTTTCAATGAAGGACCTTGGAGAAGCTGCTTATATATTAGGCATCAAGATATATAGAAATAGATCGAGACGCCTCATTGGTCTTTCACAGATTACGTACCTTGACAAAATATTGAAGAAGTTCAAAATGGATCAGTCAAAGAAGGGGTTCCTGCCTGTATTGCAAGGTACGAGATTGAGCACGGCTCAATGCCCGACCACGGCAGAAGATAGAGAAAAGATGAGTGTCGTCCCCTATGCCTCGGCCATAGGGTCTATCATGTATGCTATGCTGTGTACCAGACCTGATGTAAACCCTGCTGTAAGTATGGTAGGAAGGTACCAAAGTAATCCCGGCATGGAACACTGGACAACGGTCAAGAATATCTTGAAGTACCTGAAAAGGACTGAGGATATGTTTCTCATTTATGGATGTGACGAAGAGCTCGTCGTAAAGGGTTACGTTGATGCTAGCTTCGACACAGATCTGGATGACTCTAAGTCACAAACCAGATACGTGTATATTTTGAATGGTTGGGCAGTAAGCTGGTGCAGTTGCAAGCAGAGCATTGTGGCGGGATCTACATGTGAAGCGGAGTACATGGCAGCCTCGGAGGCAGCACAAGAAGCAGTCTGGGTGAAGGAGTTCATTACTGACCTAGGAGTCATACCCAATGCGTCGGGCCCGATGACTCTCTTCTGTGACAACACTGGAGCTATTGCCCTTGCCAAGGAGCCCAGGTTTCACAGGAAGACCAGGCATATCAAGCGTCGCTTCAACTCCATTCGTGAAAGTGTTCAAAATGGAGACATAGAGATTTGTAAAGTACATACGGACCTGAATGTGGCAGATCCGTTGACTAAACCTCTCCCTAGAGCAAAACATGATCAACACTAGAACTGCATGGGTGTTCGATTCATCACAATGTAACTAGACTATTGACTCTAGTGCAAGTGGGAGACTGTTGGAAATATGCCCTAGAGGCAATAATAAAATGGTTATTATTATATTTCTTTGTTCATGATAATTGTCTATTGTTCATGCTATAATTGTGTTATCCGGAAATCGTAATACATGTGTGAATACATAGACCACAACACGTCCCTAGTGAGCCTCTAGTTGACTAGCTCGTTGATCAAAAGATAGTCATGGTTTCCTGACTATGGACATTGGATGTCATTGATAACGGGATCACATCATTAGGAGAATGATGTGATGGACAAGACCCAATCCTAAGCATAGCTCAAAGATCGTGTAGTTCGTTTGCTATAGTTTTTCCGAATGTCAAGTATCATTTCCTTAGACCATGAGATTGTGCAACTCCCGGATACCGTAGGAGTGCTTTGGGTGTGCCAAACGTCACAACGTAACTGGGTGACTATAAAGGTACACTACAGGTATCTCCGAAAGTGTCTGTTGGGTTGGCACGAATCGAGACTGGGATTTGTCACTCCGTATGACGGAGAGGTATCTCTGGGCCCACTCGGTAATGCATCATCATAATGAGCTCAATGTGACCAAGTGGTTGATCACAGGATCATGCATTACGGTACGAGTAAAGTGACTTGCCGGTAATGAGATTGAACGAGGTATTGGGATACCGACGATCGAGTCTCGGGCAAGTAACGTACCGATTGACAAAGGGGATTGTATATGGATTGATTGAATCCTCGACATCGTGGTTCATCTGATGAGATCATCGAGGAGCATGTGGGAGCCAACATGGGTATCCAGATCCCGCTGTTGGTTATTGACCGGAGAGTCGTCTCGGTCATGTCTGCATGTCTCCTGAACCCGTAGGGTCTACACACTTAAGGTTCGGTGACGCTAGGGTTGTAGAGATATTAGTATGCAGTAACCCGAAAGTTGTTCGGAGTCCCGGATGAGATCTCGGACGTCACGAGGAGTTCCCGAATGGTCCGGAGGTAAAGATTTATATATAGGAAGTCCAGTTTCGGCCACCGGGAAGGTTTCGGGGGTCGCCGATATTGTACCGGGACCACCGGAAGGGTCCCGGGGGTCCACCGGGTGGGGCCACCTATCCCGGAGGACCCCATGGGCTGAATTGGGAGGGGAACCAGCCCCTAGTGGGCTGGTGCGCCCCCCCTTGGGCCACCCCTGCGCCTAGGGTTGGGAAACCCTAGGGGTGGGGGCGCCCCCCACTTGGCTTGGGGGGGAAGCCACCCCTTGGCCGCCGCCCCCTTGGAGATCCATCTTCCTAGGGCCGGCGCCCCCCCAAGGCCTCTATATAAAGAGGGGGGAGGGAGGGCAGCCGCACACCCTTGCTCTTGGCGCCTCCCTCTCCCTCCGTAACACCTCTCCTCCCCGCTTGCGCTTGGCGAAGCCCTGCCGGGATCCTGCTGCATCCACCACCACGCCGTCGTGCTGCTGGATCTTCATCAACCTCTCCTTTCCCCTTGCTGGATCAAGTTGGAGGAGACGTCTTCCCAACCGTACGTGTGTTGAATGCGGAGGTGCCGTCCGTTCGGCACTAGGTCATCGGTGATTTGGATCACGTCGAGTACGACTCCATCAACCCCGTTCTCTTGAACACTTCCGCGCGCGATCTACAAGGGTACGTAGATGCACTCCTCTCTCCCTCGTTGCTAGATGACTCCATAGATTGATCTTGGTGATGCGTAGAAAAATTTGAAAATTCTGCTACGTTCCCCAACACTCATCAGCATTGGTCGTCCATTGATGCCAATTGCTCAGGATGCTCATGGGCTGATCACCCTCAAGAATCCCCTCATGATGACGAAACACTAGTTACTTCCCCAACCCAGGTCACCACTCCGGTGATTGACAATGAAGACCTTGAGGCCCAACCAACTCCATCTCCACAGGCGTCGCCAGCATTTCGCAGGCTTCGCAAAGGACCAAGCCCATAGGTCACATTGTCAAGTGTTCCAGAAGGAGAAGAGCGTCAATCCGTTTCACGCGAAGTCTTTCCTGAAGCCTCTCCTACTCTGAACATCCCTGAATTTGAAGCCAAAATGGCTAAAGATATTCCGGCTGCATCAGCCGATGACCAAGAAGAAGAACCAAGAGATGAAGAAAGAGTTGCTTCACCCCCGTCCAATCCTGAAGTTGTTCTCGAGGAGAACGTGTCTGACCCTCCAGCTCCTGAAGTGGAGGTTACCAATACTGAGGCAGCCACCAACATTGAAGCCAATGACGTTGTCATGTCTGAAGCTAATGTGGCGCCTGAAGCTAATGTGGTGCCAGATGTCACTGCACCTGATGCAAATCTGCAGCTTGAAGCCAATGCCTCTGCTCCTGTACCACCTCCCAGGCCACACACCATCGAGCAAGCATATGATCGTGGTCAGCTTGTTACCGTTCGCTGGCCAATTCTGGTTCCTCCGCCTGCTCCCGGACTTCAATTTGACTATCATGTGGAGCACAGGCCTCAGTTCCAGAAGCCAAAGCCAAGGCTACCACGGTTTCCAGGTACTGCAATGTCACCAGGATCGTTTAATCTGAATGGCTTCAAGGCACACAACACATTCTTTGACAATGACAAGAACCCCTACACAAGGCCAAGAATCCCCTCAGATCGATTCTGGAGTTATCAGCAACGCAGCTACTATTCTTGCATCTTATACAATCAGGGGCACATTTTCCCTCATATGTGTCTAGACTGCGAAGCCATTGCTGGATTGCCTTGCCTTGAAGAAGCTCTTGACTGCTTCCGTGATGCGGGTCTGCACAACTTTGTGACTGCCAAGGAACACTAGAATGAAGAACTTCTGCTTCAATTCTATGCTACCCTCCACATTCGTGGATACAACAGGGATCCGAAGACTTGGATCCTTGAGTGGATGACGGGCGATGTTCATCATGAAGCTAAAGCCCAAGACATCATTGAGCTTACAGCCCTGCCCACTCCTGGCGAATATTATGAACCAGGTTGTCAGCAACACCAGAATGCTTTGGAGAGCATTTTCCAGAAGCCAGAGCCTAACATGAGCCAAATGCTGAGCATGATGAAGCCTCTGCCACGCGACGCTGAATACCCAACGGAATTCTTTGTCGAAGACCTAGAGTATCTGTCCCGCACCATTTACCATATCATCAGGAAAAGTCTATGTCCTGTCAAAGGACATTCATCTGCAGCGAAGCTTGAAGGAGCAATGAAGACTTTGGTTTTCTATATCTTCAATGTCATCAGGTTCAATGCTCAAGACTTCTTCATCAGGCAGTTGGCTACATCTGGCTCCGATATCTTTGGTCTGAAGTTCTATGCTCCATGGGTAATGCGCCTTATCAAGCTTCACTCTGCTTTCAACTATCAGCCATCTGCGCGCAATCATCTCGTGTTCTTGCCAGAGGTTGATCTGTCTGTTGAAGCTATTTACCCAGAGCCTGCAAAGGAGCCAGTTTATCTTCACAATGTTGATCGTCAAAGCTTCAGCCAGCCCATTGAAGGAGTTCAGGCCGTCTCTTGTGTTTATCCCTTGGCTGGCAACACACGTGCCCCTCGCACCCAAATTGAAGCCACTGCAAGCACCATTGCCCAAAAGCCTTGGAAGCGATCTCATGTTCTTAATGACCGAGAGCTTCTCGTCGCTCTACATCAGAAACAGGATAAGCATCATGACTGGCTCAAGCGTCAGATGCAAAGCCTCTTGGTGGACGTCAATCGCGTTCGAAATCTTGCCACCAAGAATGCCTTTGTTACACATGAAACCTGTCGGAGGTCTTGGAAGAGCTTGACATTGCTTAGTGCTGAAGCTGATCTGCAAGACGATGGCTTCACAGAGAGATTCAAGTTTGACTCAACTCCTCCAAGGAATGCTCACTTGCGTCGGACTCCCTCACTGGAAGACTCTGACTATTCCTCCTCCACTGCAACAGTGAATGCCAGAGTCATAGATGATCAAGATGACGTTACTTCACCACCTCCAACTTCAGCGCGTGTCAACACTGCACCAAGTTCTTCCGCACCACCGAACCTCAACGACGACCCTGCTGCTTCACCTACTCCTCATGGGAACGAGTAGAAGCTCTATGTCTTCAAACCTTTTTGGTCATTACTGACAAAAGGGGGAGAAGCATATGAGTTGATAGTCTTCAAGCGGGTCCATATGGGTGGTTGCTTTACTTTTGCTACATTTGCCAAGTGCTTACAACTCTCGCTTTTGAAACATTTGGTTCGTTTTGAGTTGTAACACTTAAACTTGATGGTCGTCTGCTACCTTTTTCGACACTATGTGATGCGATGATAAATTCCGCATGTGCGACGATAAATTCCGCACGAAGTCATCTTGCAGACGTCCATTTTTCATTATGCATGTCATTATCTTTGTTATATCCTTTCATGCATGATGAATTGTCTTCATAAGTAGAAGAGGAGCTCCGCAAGTACAACCCGCCATATGCATTTGCATTCAAAAGCAAAATATTTATATGCACATCTTCAGGGGGAGCCTTTCTACTACTTTCGAAGACAATGTCTAAATCCTTTACAATTTCACATACTTTTATCCCCGTTGAAAACTTCAACCAGTTTGTCATCAATCACCACAAATGGGGAGATTGTAAGTGCATCTAGTGCCACCCCTAGTTGGTTTTGGAATATTGACGACAAACCTGGTTGAGGGACTAATGTATTTGTGAGAATTGCAGGATAACACAGGTAGTAATCCCTCAATGATTCGGTTTTCCTACTGGAGATGACCCCTAAAAATGTATGAAGACATTGAAGACAAAGGTGGTATGTCAAGATATTCACATTGAAGACTATGACAAGAGAAGACTATGGAGCGCGAAGACTATGGAGCGCGAAGACTTAGTTGTTTCGTTGTTTCCTTTTCTTCTTTGTTGAGTCATAGGAACCACCGTACTGTTAAGTGGGGTCCCAGTGAACAAAGTCAGAGTGACTGAAGTGATGCTTAACCAATATCCTATGTCTTCGAGCGAAGACAATGAGAGCAAATCTTATCCAGAGCTGGATGAGTCAGCTTTACTTGTAGCCCAAGTAAAGTTGTCGCGTGTGTTTGAAATCTGACCGTTGGAACACATGTCAGTTCCTTAGTGACCCAGGATCATTTCAGACAAATCAGGTCGGGTTGCCTAGTGGCTATAAATAGCCCACCCCCTACATCATAAATTGGTTGGCTGCTCAGAGTTAGTGCACGACTTTGGTCGTTTGAGAGCAACCCACCTCGAAGCCTTTGAGAGAGAAATCCTTGTGAGGACAAAGCCCTAAACACCCAAAGCCAAAGAGTGTTAGGCATCACTGAAGTCTTCCTGTCTGTGTGATCTGAAGACTTGTTACACTTGAGGACTGTGAATCCTCCAGCCGGTTAGGCGTCGCGTTCTGAGCATCCAAGAGTCATTGTGGATCGCTGGTGAACGAAGTCTGTGAAGGTTTGGAAGTCTCCCTTGAAGACTTACCAGAGTGATTGGGCGAGGACTGGGTGTCCTTAGCTCAAGGGGAATAAGGTGAAGACATGGTCTTCTGAGTTAAATCTCAGCCTCCCTAACCAGACGTACAGTTGTCACAGCAACTGGAACTGGTCCAACATCTTGTCTTCAATGAGCAACTGGTTCTATCCTTCCCATCTCTTTATTCACAGTTGGTCCTTGTGAAGTCATTGCCTGTTTGCATTATCTATTTGTCTTCACTGTGTGACTGCTTGTTCTGATTGGCTTCATACTGTCTTCCATTCTGATCCATACTGCCTAGCTGCTATTAGTCCTTGTGCTTTCACTTCATTGAATATTTTACTATGGCTTATCTAGTGTAGTCTACCTTCCGCTGCATGTTAATAGGTTCATTTCTATCGATTGTCTTCGAAACTTCCATGTTTTGAAGACTGTCATAAAAATCACCTATTCACCCCCCCCCTCTAGTCGATCACTAGCACTTTCAGACCCAAAGGTCTGAGGTAAACTACTCACACATCATCGGAGAGGCTATGGTGTTGATGTAGAAGCCCTCCATGATCAATGCCCCCTCCGACGAAGCGCCGGAAAAGGCCCCAAGATGGGATCTCACGGGTACAGAAGGTTGAGGCGGTGGAATTAGGTTTTCGTGGTTCTCTTTGATGGTTTGGGGGTACGTATGTATATATAGGAGGAAGAAGTAGGTCGGTGGAGCCACGAGGGGTCCACGAGGCTGGAGGGCGCGCCCAGGGGGTAGGCGCGCCTCCTACCTCGTGGCTTCCTCGTCGGTTGTTTGACGTCCACTCCAAGTCCTCTAGATCACGTTTGTTCCAAAAACCACGTTCCCGAAAGTTTCATTCCGTTTGGACTCTGTTTTATATTCTTTTTCTGCGAAACACTGAAATAGGCAAAAAAAACAGCAATTTGGGTTGGGCCTCCGGTTAATAGGTTAGTCCCAAAAATAATATAGAAGTGTATAATAAAGCCCATTAAACATCCAAAATAGAATATAATATAGCATGGAACAATAAAAAATTATAGATACGTTGGAGACGTATCAAGCATCCCCAAGCTTAATTCCTGCTCGTCCTCGAGTAGGTAAATGATAAAAACAGAATTTTTGATGTGGAATGCTACTTAGCATAATTTTCAATGTAATTCTCTTATTTGTGGTATGAATATTCAGATCCGAAAGATTCAAGATAAAAGTTTAATATTGACATAAAAGTAATAATACTTAAAGCATACTAACTAAGCAATCATGTCTTCTCAAAATAACATGGCCAAAGAAAGTTATCCCTACAAAATCATATAGTCTGGCTATGCTCTATCTTCACCACATAAAATACTTAAATCAAGCACAACCCCGATGACAAGCCAAGCAATTGTTTCATACTTTTGGTGTTCCCAAAAATTTTCAATCTTCACGCAATACATGAGCGTGAGCCATGGATATAGCACTATAGGTGGAATAGAATGGTGGTTGTGGAGAAGACAAAAAGGAGAAGATAGTCTCACATCAACTAGGCGTATCAACGGGCTATGGAGATGCCCATCAATAGATATCAATGTGACTGAGTAGGGATTGCCATGCAACGGATGCACTAGAGCTATAAGTGTATGAAAGCTCAACAAAAGAAACTAAGTGGGTGTGCATCCAACTTGCTTGCTCATGAAGCCCTAGGGCAATTTGAGGAAGCCCATCATTGGAATATACAAGCCAAGTTCTATAATGTAAAATTCCCACTAGTATATGAAAGTGACAACATAGGAGACTCTCTGTCATGAAGATCATGGTGCTACTTTGAAGCACAAGTGTGGAAAAAGGATAGTAACATTGTCTCTTCTCTCTTTTTCTCTCATTTTTTAGTTGGGCCTTTTCTCTTTTTTATGGCCTCTTTTTTTAGTCCGGAGTCTCATCCCGACTTGTGGGGGAATCATAGTCTCCATCATCCTTTCCTCACTTGGGACAATGCTCTAATAATGATGATTATCACACTTTTATTTACTTACAACTCAAGTATTACAACTCAATACTTAGAACAAGATATGAATATATATGAATGCCTCCGGCGGTGTACCGGGATATGCAATGAACCAAGAGTGACATGTATCAAAATAATGAACGGTGGCTTTGCCACATATACGATGTCAACTACATGATCATGCTAAGCAATATGACAATGATGGAGCGTGTCATAGTAAACGGAACGGTGGTAAGTTGCATGGCGATATATCTCGGAATGGCTATGGAAATGCCATGATAGGTAGGTATGGTGGCTGTTTTGAGGAAGGTATATGGTGGGTGTATGATACCGGCGAAAAGTGCGCGGTATTAGAGAGGCTAGCAATGGTGGAAGGGTGAGAGTGTGTATAATCCATGGACTCAACATTAGTCATAAAGAACTCATATACTTGTTGCAAAAATCTATTAGTTATCAAAACAAAGTATTACGTGCATGCTCCTAGGGGGATAGATTAGTAAGAGGGATTTCAGCTTTATCATATCTATAGAGAGAATTTACCTTTACTACCTGTGTCGAGTTATCAAGACCATGTATTTCTTCAATAGGTAATGGATTAAGTGAAGGAAATATGCCCTAGAGGCAATAATAAAGTTATTATTTATTTCCTTATAATCATGATAAATGTTTATTATTCATGCTAGAATTGTATTAACCGGAAACATAATACATGTGTGAATACATAGACAAACAAAGTGTCACTAGTATGCCTCTACTTGACTAGCTCGTTAATCAAAGATGGTTATGTTTCCTAACCATGAACAATGAGTTGTTATTTGATTAACGAGGTCACATCATTAGTTGAATGATCTGATTGACATGACCCATTCCATTAGCTTAGCACCCGATCGTTTAGTGTGTTACTATTGTTTTCCTTCATGACTTATACATGTTCCTATAACTATGAGATTATGCAACTCCCGTTTGCCGGAGGAACACTTTGGGTGCTACCAAACGTCACAACGTAACTGGGTGATTATAAAGAAGCATTACAGGTGTCTCCAAAGGTAAATGTTGGGTTGGCGTATTTTGAGATTAGGATTTGTCACTCTGATTGTCGGAGAGGTATCTCTGGGCCCTCTCGGTAATGCACATCACATAAGCCTTGCAAGCACTGTGTAACACCCCGGATGTAACTTTCCATATTTGTATCCAACTCTTGCCGTTTCCGGTATTAAGTTATATTTATTTCTCGGGTTCGGGTCTTTGTCTCCGTGTGTTGTTTTCTTTTTCGTGCATCTCTTATCATGTCATCTCGTGCATTGCATTTGCATACATATTCATCTCATGCATTCGAGCATTTTCTCCGTTGTCCGTTTTGCATTCCGGCGCTTCGTTCTCCTCCGGTGGCCATTTCTAGCTTTCTTTCGTGTGTGGGGTTCAAACATTTCCGGATTGGACCGAGACTTGCCATGCGGCCTTGGTTTACTACCGGTAGACCGCCTGTCAAGTTTCGGGTCATTTGGACTTCGTTTGATACTCCTACGGTTAACCGAGGGACCGAAATGGCCTCGTGTGTGTTGCAGCCCAACACCCCCCAAATTTGGCCCAAAACCCACCAAACTCAGCTCCATGTCCTAGAGCGTTCGATCACGATCGCGTGGGCGAAAACCGCACCTCATTTGGACTCTCCTAGCTCCACTTATGCCTATATATACACCCCTCCATTCGGATCTCCTCTTCCCCCGTCCAAAACCCTAAAAAAAAAAACAGATCCATCTTCCCCCGCGCCGGGCCGGACGTGTCCGCCCGCGCCGGACGTTGTCCGCCCCGCCGCCAGCCAGCCAATCGGCCGCCGCCACCTGTCCCCGGGGCGGGACCGGTTCGCCGCCGCCACCGACGCGGGCCCGAGGCCCAGCGCTGGCCCCCTCCTCCTCCGCCCGGGCCAGAGGCGCCCGTGGCCGAGCTCCGCCGCCGCCGCCCTTCTTCTCCTCCTCCGGCGGGCCGCCGCCGCCCGCCATCGTCGCCGGCGCCCCGAGCCGCGGCCCCGCCGTCCGCCGCCGCGCCTGCCGTCCGCCGCCGCGCCTGCCGCCGCCTCCTCGCCGCGCCCTCCGCTGCCTCCTCGCCGGCGCCGCCCCCCCCCCCCCCCCCCCCCCCCCCCCCCCCCCCCCCCCCCCCCCCCCCCCCCCCCCCCCCCCGGCGACCTCCTCCTCGCTCCGGCCGCCTCCGGCCTCGTCGCCGGCGAGCGACCTCGCCGGATCCAGCCTCGGGAGGCGCGCCCCGATCCAGATCCGCGGGTGCTACAGTAAACCCTAACCTCGTTTTTTTTTGCCTAAGTCCTGAAACTCTTGATCCAAGTTGACCTGTTCGAGGACCCGTATCTCCGTAACCGTAGCTCCGTTTTGGGCATATGATATATCAAAATCTTCGTCTCGACATGTACATCATTTCATTCCATTGCATCATTTGCATTTGAGGTCATCTTGTTGCCCAAAATGCTGTTAGAAGGAGCCTTCGTGAGTTAAATTGCAGATCCGTTAGTTCATCATGCACTTTTGTCATTTTTGCCATGTTTAATCCGTGCATGATATGCCTGTGCCCCTTTGGGATGAATTGTTAAGCATTTTGTCTTCTTTCCAGAGGTGCCTCCCATGCATTTTTAGGATGTGTGTGTTGTCTTGTGCAAGCTTGCGAAGAGAGGTACCTGAGATTGCTGATTTCAGGGACTTAGTGATTTTCACTAAGTCTGGGATATTTTAGTTCATGATGCTATATGTCCAGCTTGTTTCCTAGTGATCCGTGCCTCTTTTGAGGATGATCAGTAAGGGAGTTTTGATATTTATGTTATGATCTATCCATCCATGTCTTTGTTTGCATTTTTGGAGTGCTCTAGGTTGACTCAATCGAGCTCAACTTTTGCTTTGTTGTTAATCTGGGCAGATCGTCAACTTGTTTGCGATTTTGCCGATGCTACCGTTAGTGTTCCATGCATGCTATGCCTTTGTTCTTGCCATGTGTAGCTATCATATTGTGTCTTCTTTCTGGATATATGCTTGACTTGCCATGACTTGCACCGTAGTGAGTGCATCGAGCTCGTTTATATGCCTTCGTGAGTTATAATTTCAGCATGTCTCAGTTTTCACTAAGTCTGAAAACTGATTGTGTTCGAGCTATGTTCGTGAGCTCGGTAGAGTATTTTGTGAACCCTTTTGGCCCCAGGTCACTTTGGGTGTTTTGTTAATCTTGTTGAGTAGCTCCATGCCATGTTCTTACTTGTCATGTTCAGGTTTTGTATCATGTTGTTTTGCTGCTCCGAAGAGGGCTTCGTGATCTGAAATTTCAGGCTAGTGTTAATTTCACTAAGTCTGGAATCTGTTTTGCATATTCATTTTTGCCATGCTTGTTTGAACCTCTTAATGGATGATTTGCCTATGGCTCAGTGCTAGTGTTTTAACCATCTTGTGTACATCACTGCCATGTATTTTGTTTTCATGTTTGGTGGCTGTAGCATGTTCATTTCGTTGCGTTTAGATGCCTACTTGCTGTAAATCGCAGACCGGTGTCATATCTTAAAACGCTTGCCATTTCCAAACCGTAGCTCCGATTCCTATGATCTTTATATCGTTTTCAAGCGATTTCATCCCCTCTATCCAGTGGCACACTTGGTTTTCCAAGTTGAGTCCAGGTTCATGCATTTCCTGTCATATCTTGCATTTTGCATCCCGCATCGCATCCCGCATAGCATATCATCATTTCATCATATTGCTTGGTCTTGCACGTGGTTGATTGTGTCCTTATTGCTTGTTTGTCCTGTTGGGTAGAGCCGGGAGACGAGTTCGCTACCGAGGAGCCCATTGAGTTTGCTTGTGAGGATCCAGTCAGCTTTGACAACTGTGCAGGCAAGATGATCATACCCTCGAAATCACTACTATCTTTGCTATGCTAGTTTGCTCGCTCTTGCTATGCCAATGCTACGATGCCTACCTTTTGCTTGTCAGCCTCCCAATTTCCATGTTGAGCCTCTAACCCACCTTGTCCTAGCAAACCGTTGAATGGCTATGTTACCGCTTTGCTCAGCCCCTCTTATAGCATTGCTAGTTGCAGGTGAAGTTTGGAGCCGTTCCTTGTTGGAACATTTATTTACTTGTTGGGATATCACTATATTGCTATGTTATCTTAATGCATCTATATACTTGGTAAAGGGTGGAAGGCTCGGCCTCTCGCCTAGTGTTTTGTTCCACTCTTGCCGCCCTAGTTTCCGTCATATCGGTGTTATGTTCCCGGATTTTGCGTTCCTTACGCGGTTGGGTTATAATGGGAACCCCTTGATAGTTCGCCTTGATTAAAGCTTTTCCAGCAATGCCCAACCTTGGTTTTACCATTTGCCACCTAGCCGTTTCTTCCCTTGGGTTCTGCAGACTCAAGGGTCATCTTGTTTTAACCCCCCCGGGCCAGTGCTCCTCTGAGTGTTGGTCCAAAACGTCAGCCGCCGGTGGCTACCAGGGGCAACTCTGGGCTGGCCTACCGGAAGTTTAGACAATCTGAGTGTGCCCTGAGAAAGAGATATGTGCAGCTCCTATTGGGTTTTGTCGGCACATTCGGGTGGTGTTGCTGGTCTTGTTTTAACCTGTCGAATTGTCTTGTTGTACTGGGTTACCGAGTCTGATCGGTGTGTCTCGAGAGGAGGTCTTTTCCTTCGTTGACCGTGAGAGCTTGTCATGGGCTAAGTTGGGACTCCCCTGCAGGGATTGAACTTTCGAAAGCCGTGCCCGCGGTTATGGGCAGATGGGAATTTGTTAATGTCCGGTTGTAGATAACTTAAACCCTAATTAATTAAAATGAATCAACCGTGTGTGTTGCCGTGATGGCCTCTTCTCGGCGGAGTCCGGGAAGTGGACACGGTGTTGGAGTAATGCTTGCGCAGGTTGTTCCTCTAGTCTCTCGCTCGCGCCTTGCCTCCTCTTCTCGCTCTCTTTCGCGTATAAGTTAGCCACCAGATATGTTAGTCGCTTGTTGCAGCTCCACATATACTTGCCTTATCCTGTCCTATGAGCTCAAATAGTCTTGATAGCATGGGTGTGAGATTGCTGAGTCCCCGTGGCTCACAGATACTACAACTCCAGATGCAGGTACAGGTGATTCCGCTCCAGGTGACGAGTACGAGCTCAAGTGGGAGTTCGACGAGGACTCTCAGCGTTATTATGTTTCCTTTCCCGACGATCAGTAGTGGTGCCTAGTTGGGGTTATCGATTCAGGGCCTTGTCGCATGTTGGGGGTCTTTTCTATTTTGGCGCCGTAGTCGGGCCATGAGTGATTTGTATGATGGATGTTATTTGTGTACTCTGATGTGACGTGGCGAGTGTAAGCCAACTATGTTATCTCCCCCTTTTATTATGTATTACATGGGATGTTGTAATGATTGCCTGACTTGCGACATTGCTTTCAATGCGGTTATGTCTCTAAGTCGTGCCTCGACACGTGGGAGCTATAGCCGCATCGAGGGAGTTATGCAACTAACATGTTAGTTGTGAGATGATGTATTACGGAACGAGTAAAGAGACTTGTCGGTAACGAGATTGATCTAGGTATTGGATACCGACGATCGAATCTCGGGCAAGTAACATACCGATGACAAAGGGAACAACGTATGTTGTTATGCGGTCTGACCGATAAAGATCTTCGTAGAATATGTAGGAGCCAATATGGGCATCCAGGTCCCGCTATTGGTTATTGACCGGAGACATGTCTCGGTCATGTCTACATTGTTCTCGAACCCGTAGGGTCCGCACGCTTAAGGTTACGATGACAGTTATATTATGAGTTTATGCATTTTGATGTACCGAAGGTTGTTCGGAGTCCCGGATGTGATCACGGACATGACGAGGAGTCTCGAAATGATCGAGACGTAAAGATTGATATATTGGAAGCCTATGTTTGGACATCGGAAGTGTTCCGGGTGAAATCGGGATTTTACCGGAGTACCGGGAGGGTTACCGGAACCCCCCGGGAGCCATATGGGCCTTCATGGGCCTTAGTGGAAAGGAGAAAGGGGCAACCCAAGGTGGCTACGCCACTTCCCCCTCCCCTAGTCCTATTAGGACTAGGAGAAGGTGGCCGGCCCCCCTCTCTCCCTTCCCCTCCGAGGAATCCTAGTTGGACTAGGATTGGGGGGAGGAATCCTACTCCCAGAGGGAGTAGGACTCTCCTGCGCCTCCCCTCCTTGGCCGGCCAGCCCTCCCCCTTGGCTCCTTTATATACGGAGGCAGGGGGCACCTCTAGACACACAAGTTGATCCACGTGATCTATTCCTTAGCCGTGTGCGGTGCCCTCTGCCACCATATTCCTCGATAATACTGTAGCGGAGTTTAGACGAAGCCCTGCTGCTGTAGTTCATCAAGATCGTCACCACGCCGTCGTGCTGACGGAACTCTTCCCCGACACTTTGCTGGATCGGAGTCCGGGGATCGTCATCGAGCTGAACGTGTGCTCGAACTCGGAGGTGCCGTAGTTTCGGTGCTTGATCGGTTGGATCGTGAAGACGTACGACTACTTCCTCTACGTTGTGTGATCGCTTCCGCAGTCGGTCTACGTTGGTACGTAGACAACACTCTCCCCTCTCGTTGCTATGCATCACATGATCTTGAGTGTGCGTAGGAAAATTTTTGAAATTACTACGTTCCCCAACATTAAGATCATATGTTTCTTCAACAGGTGGTAAATTAAGACCATGTATTTCTTCAATAGGAGGTAAATTCTTAACATCTTCAGCTTTAATACCTTTTTCTTTCATAGATTTCTTTGCCTCTTGCATATCTTCAGGACTGAGAAATAGAACACCTCTTTTCTTCAGAGTTGGTTTAGGAATAGGCTCAGGAGCTGGCTCAGGAAGTGTCCAATTATTTTCATTTGTCAACATATTATTCAATAGAATTTCAGCTTCATCCGGTGTTCTTTCCCTGAAAACAGAACCAACACAACTATCCATGTAATCTCTGGAAGCATCGGTTAGTCCATTATAAAAGATATCAAGTATTTCATTTTTCTTAAGAGGATGATCAGGCAAAGCATTAAGTAACTTGAGAGAAATATTTAGCAGAGAAGTAATAAATCATATCCCTCAAGCTTGTGGGAGACTCTCTTCTTCAATTTGCACAAAATTATATATATCCCTCAAAGCAGCTTGTTTCTTATGAGAAGGGAAATATTTAGCAGAGAAGTAATAAATCATATCCTGGGGACTACGCACACAACCAAGATCCAGAGAATTGAACCATATCTTAGCATCACCCTTTAATGAGAACGGAAATATTTTAAGGATATAAAGGTAGCGAGATTTCTCTTCATTAGTGAACAGGGTGGCTATATCATTTAATTTAGTAAGATGTGCCACAACAGTTTCAGATTCATAGCCATGAAAAGGATCAGATTCAACCAAAGTAATTATATCAGGATCAACAAAGAATTCATAATCCTTATCAGTAACACAGATAGGTGAAGTAGCAAAAGCAGGGTCAGGTTTCATTCTAGCATTAAGAGATTGCTTCTTCCATTTAGCTAATAACCTCTTGAGCTCATGTCTATCTTTGCAAGCTAAAATAGCTAGAGCAGCTTCTTTTTCCAAAACATAACCCTTGGGAATAACAGGCGATTCATATTTATTAGGGGGAGAGTCTTCCTCATCACTTTCATCAATGTTATCAGTTTCAATAATTTCATTCTCTCTAACCCTAGCAAGTTGTTCATCAAGAAATTCACCAAGTGGCACAGTAGTATCAAGCATAGAAGTAGTTTCATCATAAGTATCATGCATAGCAGAAGTGGCATCATCAATAACATGCGACATATCAGAACGAATAGCAGATGCAGGTTTAGGTGTCGCAAGCTTACTCAAAATAGAAGGTGAATCAAGTGCAGAGCTAGATGGCAGTTCCTTACCTCCCCTCATAGTTGAGGGATAAATTTTTGTTTTCTCATCTTTCAAGTTCTTCATAGTGACCAGCAGATATAAATCCCAAGTGACTCAAAGAATAGAGCTATGCTCCCCGGCAATGGCGCCAGAAAATAGTCTTGATAACCCACAAGTATAGGGGATCGCAACAGTATTCGAGGGTAGAGTATTCAACCCAAATTTATTGATTCAACACAAGGGGAGCCAAAGAATATTCTCAAGTATTAGCAGTTGAGTTGTCAATTCAACCACACCTGGATAACTTAGTATCTGCAGCAAAGTATTTAGTAGCAAAGTAATATGGAAGTAACGGTAACGATAACAAAAGTAACGGTAGCAAAAGTAATATTTTTGGTGTTTTGTAGTGATTGTAATAGTAGCAACATAAATGTAAATAAACGGAGAACAATATGTGAAAAGCTCGTAGGCATTGGATCGATGATGGAGAATTATGCCGGATGCGGTTCATCATGTAACAGTTATAACATAGGTGACACAAAACTAGCTCCAATTCATCAATGTAATGTAGGCATGTATTCCGAATATAGTCATACGTGCTTATGAAAAAGAACTTGCATGATATCTTTTGTCCTACCCTCCCGTGGTAGCGGGGCGCTACCTCTTGAGCACTGCGTTGGTTTTCCCCGGAGAGGAAGGGATGATGCAGCAAAGTAGCGTAAGTATTTCCCTCAGTTTTTGAGAACTAAGGTATCAATCCAGTAGGAGGCTACGCGCGAGTCCCTCGTACCTGCACAAAACAAATAAATCCTCGCAACCAACGCGAATAGGGGTTGTCAATACCTACACAGCCACTTACGAGAGTGAGATCTGATAGATATGATAAGATAATTTTTTTGGTATTTTTGTAATAAATATGCAAAGTAAAATAAATGCAAAGTAAAAAAGCAAAGGAAATAACTAAGTAGTAGGAGATTAATATGATAAAGATAGACCCGGGGGTCATAAGTTTCACTAGTGGCTTCTCTCGAGAGAAATTAACAGAATTGAGCATAGTCATGAGAATATCTAGGTATGGTCATGTATATAGGAATCACGTCTGAGACAAGTAGACCGACTCCTGCCTGCATCTACTACTATTACTCCACTCATCGACCGCTATCCAGCATGCATCTAGAGTATTAAGTTAAAAACAGAGTAACGCCTTAAGCAAGATGACATGATGTAGAGGGATAGACTCATGCAATATGATGAAAACCCCATCTTGTTATCCTCGATGGCAACAATACAATACGTGCCTTGCTGCCCCTACTGTCACTGGGAAAGGACAGCGCAAGATTGAACCCAAAACTAACCACTTCTCCCATTGCAAGAAAGATCAATCTAGTAGGCCAAACCAAACTGATAATTCGAAGAGACTTGCAAATATAACCAATCATACACAAAAGAATTCAGAGAAGATTCAAATATTGTTCATAGATAGACTTGATCATAAACCCACAATTCATCGGTCTCAACAAACACACCGCAAAAAGAAGATTACATCGAATAGTTCTCCACAAGAGAGGGGGAGAACATTGTATTGAGATCCAAAAAGAGAGAAGAAGCCATCTAGCTAATAACTATGGACCCGTAGGTCTGAGGTAAACTACTCACACTTCATCGGAGGGGCTATGGTGTTGATGTAGAAGCCCTCCGTGATCGATGCCCCCTCCGGTGGAGCTCCGAAACAGGCTCCAAGATGGGATCTCGTGGATACAGAAAGTTGCGGCAGTGGAATTAGGTTTTTGACTCCGTATCTGATCGTTTGGGGGTACGCAGGTATATATAGGAGGAAGGAGTACGTCGGTGGAGCAACAGGGGGGCCACGAGGGTGGAGGGCGCGCCTGGAGGGGAGGGGTAGGCGTGCCCCCTACCTCGTGGCCTCCTCTTTTGTGTCTTGACGTAGGGTCCAAGTCTCCTGGGTCTTATTCGTTGAGAAAATCACGTTCCCGAAGGTTTCGTTCCATTTGGACTCCGTTTGATATTCCTTTTCTTCGAAACCCTAAAACAGGCAAAAAACAGCAATTCTGGGCTGGCCCTCCGGTTAATAGGTTAGTCCCAAAAATAATATAAAACTGGATAATAAAGCTCAATAATGTCCAAAACAGTAGATAATATAGCATGGAACAATTAAGATACGTTGAAGACGTATCAAGCATCCCCAATCTTAATTCCTGCTCGTCCTCGAATAGATAAATAATAAAAACAGAATTTTTGAAGAATACTTTAGAGAGAAAACTTAAGCTAAAAATGCAACCAAAACAATAAGAATAAGAAAAGGGGAATCGGAGAAGATTACCTCAACCAACTTGGGAATTGGTGATTTGAGAAATTGGAGATTGGGAAGGAATTTGGTGATTTGAGAGTGAGAAACGGCGTCCTCTGTTCGTCGGCTGAGGAAGGATTTTGGCTCCTGGTGAGACACGGCGTCGCATATGGCTGTGGCATCTCATCCGCTGCTCTCTTGCTCCTTCTCCGTCGCCTCCCCGAACCAACCAATCCTTCGACTCCTTCGCCGCCCTCTGAAATCCTCCACCTCCAAATGCTTCCTCCATTCCCCGCGGCGACGTAACCAACCAGCCGCCCGCCAGCCAGACGACGACGAGCATGACGGGGAAGAGGATATGTGGAGCCCGGCTACCAGCCCCTCCGGAGCCCACCTCGTCGATACCCTGAATGACGAAAAGGGCGGCCACGGATGGGATCCACCCAATGGCGACGGCGCAGAGGAGGGAGAGCAGCTCCAAGAATACGAGGTGGGTGAGTGGGATCCACCTGCCAGCCCGTCACGAGCGCAGGCCCAGGAACAGCTTCGACAAGAGGAGGAGGAGGAGGAGGAAGAAGAAGATGAAGACGGCGGGGACTGCCCGTGGCTGGACGCGAGCTACTTCTTGCGAAGCCAAGAAGGGGCAAGCACCAACACCACTGCAGAAATGGAAGAAATTCTCGCCTTTGCGAGGAGCCCAGTGGCGGCGGACGGCCCTGGGCTCGCTGGGTTCTTGGCTGGTTACAGCCGCGGTGCACTCGACGAGGACGAGTGCGTGGAGTTGATGAGGAGGATGGGTGAGGAGCGCCTGGCGTTGGGGTGCCTCCACTTGTTCCGGTGGATGCGGGCGCCCGAGGAGCGGCCGATTTCGTTGTCGCCGCAGGCATGGTTGGTGGCTCTCGTGGTGCTTGGACGGGCACGGATGGCCGATGAAATCTTGGAGATTCTGGGAAGTTTGCCGCCGGAGAGGGGATTTCGTGAGGCGGTTCTGTACAATGCTGCAATGTCTGGTGTTGCCTACTGTGGAAGGTGAGCACTGTCTTGATTGGTGTGACAGGGAGTGATGAGTGATCATATTAGTTTCATTCATGCTATCACTTTTGCAAGATTACTTAGGAGTTAGTAGTTACTTATTGACCGACTTAGATCGAAGTGACTTTTATCTACTTCCCTATTTCTAAATGGCATTTCCATTAACCTTTTCCTACATTACAAAAGAAAAAGGATTAAGCATATTGTTAGTTATTGATCAACAGAGGATCCAAGTCAGTTTGATTTGCTCCGCTATCTGTAAATTCTTTGGTATGAACTTCATCGTTATCTTGGGATGCAAATTAAGAAAACTACGAGCAACATATTTATAATAGATGTGCTAGCATGAGAATTGTTCATTGATAGGTTTGCATAGTTTCAAGTCTTTATGGTTTTTGCTCTGTCCTAACTAAGCATGAACACCAATGGAGATTCTAACATGCTACATTTCTTCTGTGGTAAGCTATGTATTATTTGGTGTGATGAACATTTTTCTACTCGCTCCAGATATGATGATGCCTGGAAAATATTCGAGAGTATGGAGAAGAACAATGTCCAACCTGACCACATAACATCCTCGATCATGTTAATGGTAATGAAGAGGCGCAAGGCATCAGCCAAGGATTCATGGGAGTTCTTCCAACGAATGAACAGAAAAGGTGTCAAGTGGAGCTTGGGTGTCTCTGCTTCTCTAATTAAGATATTTTGTGATGAGGGGCTGAAGAAAGAAGCTCTTATCTTCCAATCAGAAATGGAGAAGAGAGGAATTCCGTCAAACACGAGCATTTATAACGCAATAATGAATGTATATTGCAAATGCAGTCAAATTGAAGAAGCTGAGGGGCTCTTTGCTGAGATGAAAGAGAGAGGCTTAAAACCAACAAGGGTGACTTATAATATCCTTATGGATGCTTACAGTAGAAGATTGCAGCCAGAAGTTGTTGAATCGTTACTTCTGGAGATGCACGATTTGGGATTTCAGCCAAATGCTAGGTCATACAACTGCCTCATAAGTGCCTATGGGCGGCAGAAAAAAATGATCGAAAAGGCTGAAGATGCTTTCCTGAGGATGAAGAAAGGTGACATCAAGGCAACATCTTCCTCGTACACATCACTGATTTGTGCATATGCAGTGAGTGGACAGTATGAAAAAGCTCACACTGCATATTTAGATATGAAAAGAGAAGGACTTAAACCTTCCTTAGAAACATATACAGCTTTGCTTGACATATTTAGGAGGGCTGGTAACATAGAGAAGTTAATGGAGACATGGAAATCAATGACCGATGAAAAGGTTGGATGCACTAGAGTCACATTTCACATGGTACTTGATGGTTTGGCGAAACATGGGTTGTATGTTCAGGCAAGAGATGTAATATGTGAGTTTGGAAACATAGGTTTACCTCCTACGGCGATGACCTACAACATATTGATGAATGCTTATGCAAAGGGAGGACAGCATTACAAATTGCCCCAACTCCTGAAAGAGATGTCTACTCTGGAACTAAAACCAGATTCAGTTACATATTCTACAATGATATACGCATATGCTCGCGTCCGCGACTTTTCGAGAGCATTCTATTACCACAAACAGATGGTTCGAAATGGACAACTGCCTGATGCTAAGTCATACAGAAAGCTGTTGAATACCTTGGATGTGAAATCTGCAAGGGAAAACATAAAGGATAAGAGTGCCATTGCAGGAGTTGTAAAAGGAAAATCTAGCTTAAAGCATAGGAAGGAAAAGAAGGATGAATTTTGGAAGAACAGTAAAAGGAGGTCTATGACCCAAGTTAATGGATACCAGAGAAAAAGATTTTTGTGATGTTTTACTAAGTGCAAGTTTCATTGTCTTTACAGTACTCATACCTTATGTTATACCATGGTCTCCATGCTTTAATTCTCTTGAATTGTTCAGGATTTTAGGTCAGAAACTATGAAGCGTGTTATTAATTCCATAAAAATTCACTTTGACTGTCTGACTGATTTCATGATCTGAATACACTTGATTTTGCTTTTTAAATTGCTTGAGCTTGAATAATATCCAGTTAAATGAACTTCAGATGTTTGTTATTTTTATCATGAGAGGACTTTTAAACTGCTCTTTTAGGCTTTCTGATGTTCAAACTAGAATATGATACAATGAAAAGATGCCATTTGGATCTTATGAACAGATTATGTTTTCTTTTTGAATCAAAGGGAAAATCCCCAGTTCCATCCAGTTTTATTTTTGCAGCTTCGTCGTATAGAGGAAGATAATTTTGGTTTCAATCTGCACATTCTCTATTTCCTAATTAGACAGGAGAATTTGTAATCTTTTTTTTTCTTTTGAGAAAAGGCAAAGGCCAGCTTTTTTATAGAACACTTAACAGAGGTCCCCACCGGGGGTTTATATTCTTTTTTTCACTATTGTAAACAAAGACGTGAGAATGTCATTTCTCCTACAAGAACACCAGCTACTGTATTGTTGCACAGTACACATTGAGATTGTTTTCACTTTACTATTCCCTCTGTTCACAAATATAAGATGTTCTACATATTTCAATATAGACTACATACGGACTAAAATGAGTGAACAAACACATTAAAACGTGTCTATATACATTTGATTCAGAAAAATATGAATGAAGGGAGTATTACACAGTACACATCGGCCTCATTTGAATCCATATGGTTCCAGGGATTGCTTTCCTGTTGCCATTGATTTCTTACAGTCATGGTGGAAAGTCCAGCAATAAGGCAGTTTTCGTTGATGTAATCTTCAAGGTACTCCTTTTTTGTGCTACTCATTTCACCAAACCCATCTATTTCTTTACTTTCAATTCCCATTTGAGACCAAGAGCCTTCTAATCTGCTGGAGGGTCAACCATGATCGATTTGAGACCAACATCTCTGCATCCATGGCTCTTTGCCAAAATGCTTCTTTCTTTGTTTCATCTAGAGTTGTAGGCTCCTCTATTCCCAACATACACAAATTGTCATATTCGAGGTCTAGCTCAGAGGGAGACGTGTTATCCAGCAAATTCCTGAACGGAACTGCTCTGCACACTATGAATGATATGCACGACCATTGCACGATGCCCCATCCTGCGGTGCGCAGCTGTTTGGTGCCATGCATGGACGGCTTGGTAGGCTTGTCGTCCAAAAAATCGTCTGCAGAGCTCATTCCTGAATGTTACGGTAACCTTGTGGTCCAGCACTGAACTCTCTGGGCTCACGTCATACCCACCCATTATGCCAGGTTGTGGCACCGTTGGGGTTGACGGGGTGCTAGGAGTAGCCTCAGCTGCAGTTCCACTTGCTTCTGCTTCTGGTGTGTAAGAGCATCTCCGTCCGTCCCCCAGGAAGCCCCAAGGAGCACTTTTTGGGCGCGGGTGGACGAAAAAAGTCCCACTCGCGTCCCCACGAGCTCGACTAGCGCCGGATTTGGCTAAATTTCGGCCGTGAACCCACCCCAAACCCAGGATCCTGGGGAGCCGGGAAGGAGAGAGACGGTTTTGCATGTCATTTGACCCACCGTCAGCCTCCCACTCCCTCTCTCCTCACTTTTCCTCCGAGGCCCACCCACGCACCAACTCCCAAACTGCCCCCCACCCCCCACCCATCCAGCAAAATTAGCACCGGCAAATCTTCATCTGGCGCAAAAATCGTCTCAAGGGAGGGGGGTGAGGGGCATAACGGCTGGAGATGCTCTAACATGAAGTCTTCTCCTTCTCTTGCCCACCAACTCCCACGCCTGTGCAGAACGCCTGGGGGCTCAACTACTGGGAAACTCCCCGCCCCACCCACCCAGCAAAATTAGCGCTGACAAATCTTCATCTGGCGCAAAAATCGTCTCGGATGAGAGGGGGGGGGGGTGAGGGGCATAATAGCTGGAGATGCTCTAACATGAAGTCTTCTCCTTCTCTTGCCCACCAACTCCCACGCCCGTGCAGAACGTCTGGGGGGCTCAACTACTGGGCAACTCTTCATCTGGCGCAAAAATCGTCTCGGGGGAGGGAGGGGGGAGGGGTGAGGGGCATAACGGCTAACATGAAGACTGCGGAGTGTGCTCAGATCTCATTGTTGCCTCCAATGGTTAAAGTGGTTAGGATAGTTTCCGATCGAAATTGTTTCTGAATCTGGTTTTATAGGGTATCGTAAGAAATTTTTTACATCGAAACACAATTTGATCTGAGTCCAACCAATAGGATGCAGTATATGATATGGTATTACTAATAGGTAATTGCTTCAAAAGAAAATGTGATTGAAGTATGACCAAATTAGAAAGGTTTAAGCATACAAGTCAATTGTTTAATATTGCTACATAAAATAAGTGTTTTAAATTCTTCATTAGCAGATAAGATACATACATTCAGGAGTCTTTAAAATCACTAGCAATGTTGTCAGATATGAGCATTCAAGGTACTTGGCCATCAAATTGGTGCACACAAATGTAGGAACACAGTCCTCTAACCTATCGCTGAGTATTTCATGAGGCGAAGGGGAGTTTAGTAATTCAGGCTCCAGATAACCAATATAAATCTTCATCAGGTTCAGAATGCAACGATATATTATAAACTAAATCCTCTAGCATCACGTATATTTCATCTCTCTCTGGATGATTCCGGTCTTCCACGAGGAATACATGAACTATATCTTTCAGTTCAATCCAACTGCACCCTGGTTCCTTTTTCACATCGAGACTTCTCAATCTTGTTCTTACCTTCACAACATCTTCCCACTTCCCCAATTTAGCATAGATATTAGACATGGCAACATAGGCAGATATATGCTCTGTGCCCATGCAAAGCAACTTCTCAGCAACTTTCTCACCCATCTCCAAGTCCATCGAATACCAGCAGGCAGTGAGTAAGGCTCCCCATACCACTCTATCTGCTGGCACAGGCATTTCAGAGATGAACTTCTCAGCTTCTCTGATACGTCCAGTCCGACCGAGAAGATCGACAGCACAGGTATAATGCTCCACAGTTGGTACTAGTCCATAGCTTTCCATAGAGTGGAAGAACCTCATCCCCTTGTTAACTAAACCAGCACGAGCACTAGCCATAAGGAGGCCCAAAAAAGTGATCTCATTGGGATTGATATGATGCTTCAACATCCTCCCAAATTCTACTATAGCTTCCAGCCATTGACCATTCTGCGCAAGCCCATTGATGAGTGATGTCCAAGAAGCGACATTTGGTGATGCAATGCAACAAAATGCGCTACGTGCATCACTGACACACCCACATTTCAAGTACATATCCACAAGGGCTGTCCCGACATAACTATTGGACTCGAATGGAGTCTTGCAGAGGTGAGCATGAACCATTTTGCCTTGCTCAATGGTTCCAACAGCAGCACAGGCGTGCAATAGAGCAGGGAATGTTGACGGGCTGCATACAATTGGCAATCGACACATGGCCACAAATAGTTTTAGAGCTTCTGAAGGATGATCATTCTGAACGTAACCAGAAATCATAGAATTCCATGTTATCGTGTTTCCTTCATCCTTAATTTGCTCAAATAGCTTCAGTCCATCCTCCAACTTCCCATTCTGTAAAAGAACTGACATCATGGAGTTTAAGGTCACGATATTTCTCCGAGGCATCTTTTCAAACATCCTCTGACAATCATCTAGTCTCCCTTCAATACCATACAGTTTAATCATCAGATTGTAGGAACCCGAATCATGCTCTGGCATCTTCTGGAAAACTATCTTTGCTTCCTCCGTCCTATGCATTGATATAAGCCCCCCAATCAATGCATTGGATGTGATCAAGGACGGCTTTTCCAGGTCGCTGTAAACCAGCAAGGCATCACCAACAGCATCAGAAGTGCAGTAAAGATCCACAAGAGCACTGGTGATTAACTTGTCGGTATCAAACCCGCTTCGAACCAAACAGCTATGAACGGATCTCCCAAAATCCAACGCTCCCATCTTTACGCAGGCCCTCAAAACACTGTCGAAAGTGAATTCATTCGGCCTCACTCCATCATCGGCTAACATCTGAACAAATAACCAAATCGCTCTGCGACAGCACTCGCCCGCTCCTCGTGCATGGCCCGATATAACAGCGGTCCACGCAAACACGTCACGAGGCGCAGGCATCCTCTCGAGAAGACCCAGGGCGTCATCCGGCAGGTTGAACCTCACAAGCGCGACGACCATCGGGCTCCACATTCGCTCATTCCTCGGATGAAGGGACTCGAAGAGCGTGTGAGATGCGCGCAGATCAAAGCACGAGGAGTAGAAGTCGAGCAGAGAAGGCCCCACGACCTCGAAGCTCTCAGACCCGGACTTGACCACCTGGCAGTGCACCTGTGCCCCTACCCGAAGGAGGCGGCCGCGGGCACAGGCGCCAAGCACCGACGCGAAGGTGGCCTCGCTGGGGCTTACCCCCGAGCGGTGCATGCGCGTGGCGGCGTCGAGCGCGTCCAGTACGCTCCCGCGCCGCGCGTGGCCTGCGACCATGGCGTTCCAGGTGACCACAGTCCGGCGCGGCATTCCGTCGAACAGCCTGCGCGCGGCCGCGGTGTCGCCGCTACTGAGCAGAGCAGTGAGCCGCATGTTCTGCGTGGTGACGGACGCATCTTCGTCAGGCTGGGTCGATGAGTGCCGCGGTGACAGCCTGCTTGCGGGGGTAGCCGGCGGTCTTGGTCTGCACAAGGCGAAAGGTCTGGACCTCGAGAGCATGCGGTAGTCTCGCTAAGGCTTGGAGGGCGCTGCGTGCTGGCGAGTTAGCCGTGCGGGCGTAACTTCTTCTCTCAAGAAATAAAGAGTATAATTTTCGTCCTCGATCCCACATAAATGGTCTCTCAACTTTAAAACCCACAAACCTTAGTCCTTCAATTATTGATACCGAATTTTTTCATCACTCGAGTAAATCTGGATGCTTTCGTGACATGAATTTTTTGTTTTTGTTTTTGCTGAAGTGCTGACATGATTTTGACTATACCTCACCACATCATCGTCCATCTCACCTTTCTCTTCTAGCCTGCTCCAACTTCATCAGCTAGTTGTCGAGCACAGCGACGTGCCACCTCATGCTTGACTCCCCGGTAGATCTTTTGCCTCTCTTCTCACTCTAACGTGATCGCTAGGACACCACCCATTCCACCCCTGCACCTAGCGCTACGACTCGTGCAATTGAGCAGGAAATCATCCTCGGAGCACATCAGGCCCGTCCGCTGCGCCGGACCTTCCAATGCCACCAACATAGCCCTCCTCAGTTTCTCCTCCTTGCGCCATTCGATTCTAATCATTGTTCTCCTCCTTGCGCCATTCGATTCTAATCATTGTGCGTTTCTTCTTCCCCGAGACTCGGTCACATTCTCGTCTTGTATAGAGAGAACACGAGTGATGCTTGTTTCACGCCGTCGTCTCTTGTGCACACAACAACCTTGACAAGCCAAATCCCCATGTGCAGGCGTGTAAACCACACAGAAGGAATCAATGCAGGAGGCCCTAAGTCACCGACACCCAAATCGTCTTCTCCGACTCTGGTGACCACCACCACATCATGATCGATCACCTCCTCCAGCAAACTCTGAATCTCCTTGTCGGCTTTCCTAAGGTCGATGTGGTCCTACCGAAGCCCCGTGTGTCCTACCCGAACAGCCCCTCACCCTTGAGCTCACCCATCGTAATCACATCTAAGGAGGCTTACATGCTCTAGGTAAGCCCCCTGTTGGGTATCCCCTCTTCCCAAGCCTCCCAGTGGGTCTAGTTTGATGCCCGCATCACGCCGCCCTTCACTGGAAAGTTTTCACGGTGAAACTTCGGCCATCTCGCGTGCCCATGCTTGCTTCCCCAGCTACGCAACTCTCCCCGTTAACTCCCGCCTTGACTGCCGTGCCCACACACTCGCTGGCATTCCTCGATGCTACAAAATGTGACTCAAGTACCCCCCAGGCACCCTGGCACAGTCGGAATCTCAGGGTCTACACACAATTAGAAGACTCCTGATGGGCTTTATGCAAATTTGCACAAGCTTACTCCCTAACCGTTGGATCTTCAGCAGGTGCCCCCGGAGGTTACATAGTCGCTCTTCTAAAATGTGCAATGAAATTAAGTTGATAGACAAGGGCGTGTAAAATGGTCGATAATACAGATCTTCTCTTATGGTTCCATGTCATGTAGAAAAGCCAAAAGAACATGTTATAACAACACATTGTATCTCAACATTATCTCCAATACCCCATCTATCAACGAGTGCAAGGAGTATGTGCCTGTGCGCGATGAGGGCTTGCCAGATCAATGCCAAAAGAAAGTGCGGTTTTCTGAGGCTAGCCATTTCACCACATCCAGCCCAAAAGGTGCTATTCTTCTCACATGCACCCGGCTCATCATGCAACTTATCTTTCGGAGCAGAAATAACCCTTAAATTTGGACAACAAAAGGGCTACAGAACTGTACAGCTCTAAGTAAGAAAACAGGAACCTCCTGTTACGACTAAGTAAAACTATTTTTCTGATATCACATGTCTAGCTTACTCAAAAAAAAAACGCATCTCCTGTGAACTGAAACTACCCGAACAAACATTTGATCATAATCCTATTACTGTTAGCTGGTGCAATTTCTTAAGGCCGTCATTGCCTCGCTGCTACAGTAGCTGGTAGGCGCTAGCTGCCAAGGTTGAACTGAACCGCTGATGACCCAACACATCATCATCTGCTAGATGCAGAATCCGAAAGCAAAGGTTGATGGATGGAACTCTTGTTCCTACGCAAGTCAGTTAGTAAATAATCGAGATAGGTCCCAGTCGACGACTCCAAATTCCCCGGGGCTTGGGCATGTCCGTCGGTTTGCTCAATTTGCTGGAGAACATCGATGGCACTAGGTCGGTACACGTTCCTCAAGTATCTAAGAGCCAGCACCGGCCCCATTCCTGCCGCAACAATCAGCTGGGAAAAATATATTTTCACCATACATAACGGTTAGGCCAGTCATAGCTACAAAAAGAGTATATATAACCAACAACAGTAGACTTACGGCCATGGTGATCCAGTATGAAGGTTGATTACACAGATGCCACATGACAGTGTGCATCTGAAGGGTTGGTACCGCACTAAGTATTAAGTTGATCATGTAGAAGGCTACAAAGTTCCCCCATATGAGGGTGATTTGTGGACAAGTAAATGAGCTGAAGACAGAAGACAGAAGACAGTATCAGTGAAGTACGCTATGATGTGCTTGTAGCAACCAACCGTGAGAACTTACTTAGTATCCAGCGTCACCACAAAAGCTTGCAACCAAATGCATCCAGACAGGGCGACCATGGAGAGCTCCTCCATGTCACTTTTCTCATCAGCATATGCGTTGATGGTAATTAGGAAAACAACAAATGCCTGAAACCACAAACGATTAAAATCTCGTTATGGAGATTAGATTTTCATGTGCAGCTAAAGCATAGTGGATGTAAAGGATCATGCATACAGGAAATAAATCAAGACAGAGAAAAAACATCGACTTCATGTACTAATAGTGCACACGGCATTTGGTTAGCACACTGACTGATAGGTGTATGTGTTATTCACTGTATATTCAGGCCTACTGAAAAATCTCACAAGCTGCTCGTCAGCAAGTGGTTTGTGGTCCACAATAGATTGCATTAACAGAGCCCCAACCAATGCATCCACTACACTTTATATTCTTCAAGATACGGAAACCCAGATGAGTACAACATAAAAAGAATGAAAGAGTAATGTTTATTTTACATGGTACAGCGATCGCCCAAACCATTCAGCAAATGTACTGCGATTCAAGAGCCTGGAAACACAATGAAACTACTCATATTAGTCATGCCACAAAACAGCTACATAGCACACTTACAAGAAGCCTCAACAAATAAAAATGAAGGAACGAAAAAATTCTATTTGTACCTCCCAGCTTGAGAATAAAGTAAAATCTGGGGATATCGCAGAACTGTTGTTTCAGAGATATCCTTGTCAAAAATTATTGTCATAACCGGAAGACTTGTGTAGAAAACATTGTAGGCCATCAGGCTAATCGAGTTGAAGATACTAGTTCCAGAAAGCCCTGACGAAAAGGAAAAACTAACATAGGACCCAGGTCAGCAGTCCATGTGTAGTGGCTTCCCAGTATAATCAAAGGTACTGCTAATGGAAAGAGCATTAGGAGGCTAGACTCACAGAATCTGTATAAAGCAAATCAACAGTGACTTGTAGAAAGAGTACTGCGAAATAAATGCTGTGCGATTGTATGAATATCGACCATGGACAAGTATCAACCTTCTGAGAAACTTGAACTCTGCAAAACAATTGGAAAACATACATACTTAGACTTAGTAAAAGTACATGGAACTTGGAGGTAAAGTTCAACAAAAGGATAAGGTGGTAGGGATTCTCAGTACAAAGACATGACCCATTGGACATTCTCTTTTTCAGACGACAAAATGATACCAGTTCATATGGATAAACAAAGGTCGAAGATTTACAATCTCTGCCTACACTAGTTTGGAATCTCTATACAGGGTTCAGAAGACTGGATGGTCAAAACCAGAGCCAGACATGGAGTGGGTTTCTAGGACCTGGCTTCAGCTAGAAAGACGATTAAATCAGCCTTCAAAAGTTCTAGACGACCACATAATGTTTAACATTGTGTCCAACTTAAAATAGTGCAAGCATAAGAACACCTCTGAGCTCAACAATACAAAGGCAGCACTGCCATACACATTACAAGGTAAATGTAAAATCAGCAAACTGTGTAAAATTAATAAAAGATGCATACTTCCAATGCTATAATCAGCAGCTCTTGCAGCTTGCAGTCCCTCCCTACCACTAATCCCTACTCCAATGTTAGCCTCTTGAATCATTCTTACATCATTACCACCATCACCAATTGCTAGAGTTAAAGAGCCAGAGGATTTCAGGATCCCAACAAGCTGCACAAATGCAAAACAAAGTTAGTTTTTAAGTGACCAGCTAAATAGCAGCAGCGCATGATATGTTATTGAGTAGCATCACGATAACTGCATCAATATTTCAGACTCTTGCTCTCTATCAGGATCTACATTGTCCCTCATTAAGTAATTTATTAACATAAAGTCCAGTAAGTCCAGTTGGATGCCACGGCTCCATTTGCATCGAGGTGGATTACAATTGTATGGGATGTCATTAGTAGAATCACAAAAAATAAATCAAAATTGTAAACGGTCTTGCCCAACATGAGGATCTTTGGTACCAAAGACGACATATGCTCATCCCATTCAGTTTTTTAAAAACCAATTTACATGTCAAAAGGTAAGAAAACTGTTGGTAGAAACAGCCAAAGGGAAACCTGTGCTTTCTGCAAAGGTGTCATCCGACAGCATATTGCTGTTCTTGACATCATGGCCAGCTTAGTGAAAGATTCCAGCGAACGCTTCAGAATTATTTCGAGTGCCCAACCATCCAAAACGAATGCAAGATCCTGCATAAACAGATTTGACATGAAGTACTCCAGTCAACCAAAACAAACTATGAACCCATTCAGTAACAGAGTTTAAGTTTGTTAAATGTGCATAGACAAACACACCAAAGAATATGATAGCAAATATGATAT
This sequence comes from Triticum urartu, assembly GCF_003073215.2. NCBI lineage: Eukaryota > Viridiplantae > Streptophyta > Magnoliopsida > Poales > Poaceae > Triticum > Triticum urartu. Next base: position 490,546,598 of record NC_053023.1, on the reverse strand, counting down.
GATAGTTCAAACTGAATATACAAAACGAAAAAAAATCCTGAAGATTTAACATATACTCCCTCCGTTCCTTTATCTTAAGTGTATTTGCTTTCTCCTGCTTCTAAAGATTTGAGTTGGTGGTGAGTTCACTCACCCATTCACTCTTCCTCCTACCCATGGGACCCACTGAATCTATACCTAATACTAAAAGGATGAAAGGAGGATTGTTTCTTCCCTATTTTTTTCTACATCATCCCCTCCCATACGGTGGTTTTTACGTATGTCATTCCCTCCCTGTAGTATCGAATCCATCACTGCATGGGACCGACCCGGCCACAATCACCCCACCTGTGCCTACATACAACCACACGAACGACAGGATAAGCGATGTTGCCCAAGATATACCTAGCACATCTGTTGTCATCGTCGATGTACGGTAAACCCCACAAGACGTGCGGCTACATATCGTATGATCCCAGCCGCACGCAGGAACACATACATGGCGATGGCATCGTCGTTGCCGTGGCTGACCATGCCGACGGCCGACATACCACCACATGTGGCACGACACCCGCTCCATCCGACTCCCCTGATCCATCCCCTCCTCCCAGATTCGTCAGCAATTACTCTCGATCCCCTTCTCCATGCGCTGCTCAACGGGTAGTCACACGAGATGGCATGGAGGCGGCCTGAGGGCTGTCATGATCCTGCACATCTAGGGCGGCGCAAGTTCCTCTATGGATACCATGCAGTGCGGCTCAACCTTGGCCGACGCACTCATCCACGACAAGCGCGGCCCAGGAAGCGCTTGGGCGTAGGGGCAGCAGCCGAGCGGCGGAAGCGGTGCAGGGATTCCGATGTGGACGTGGGAACAAGGACGGGTGCTTCCAGATCAGGTGCGACCTGGTCATTGCAACTTGCAACTCTAAGCACCCCTTACCCGATGGCGGGCATCCAAGCCCAACAGATCACGCCATTTCCCGCCCCGCGATCGAGCCGGCGCATGGCTTGTGTTTGGGAAGTTAACGAAGACCCTTCGCCCAACTCCGCAAGTCGGTCAGGGGCTACACCCACCAGGTGCACTATCGTGCCCCCAATATCTACAAAGGACAAGAAAACCGCCCTGTTCATGCTACGCTCATATCGACATATTTTTAGATGGTTTTTGTGAACCGGATGTCTCCAACAACAAAGATAGGGAGGTCGGACACCTTGCTCACCATGCACGGGTTTCCTCGATTTCCTCCTGACGAGCCCGACAGGTCGTGTCATCTCCAACCTCTTCAAGGCGAGCCGGCGCAAGATCATTTTTCCTTCCAAGGATACTCAGGACTCCATCAAGACCTCGCCAAGGATACCAAGACGGCGCATTCAGTTCGACACCGACCCTGATGCAACCGAGCTCATGACGGACTCAGGGGCTACTGACGGTACACAGTACCAGAGGTATCCAACCTCCGAGGAAGTCGGTTGCAAGATCGGCCTCAGGGTGTAGCTATAGCCCAAGCCCCTCGTGCCGAGGAACACTAGATGAAAAATAAATAAAAATCGTATGTCAAATTTGTTTGGCTACTTCCAGATGCTTCCACTCTAGTGTACTATTTCTTTTCTTTTCTTTTCTACCCTACCTACTGTTTTCTAGAGTCTTCTAGTTGTGAGTAGCTATGAGTAGAATGGTGAAACTTAAATAATGTTTTCTAGAGTATTCCAGCTGTAAGTGGAAGTATGTGAAGGCTTCCCAAAGCCTATAAATAGAGGTCCTCACCTCTACTTTGAAACCGAGACTATGTACCCACTACCTATAATAGAACTCGTTGTTCTTATCTAAGATCTTGGAGTAGATCTTGTGCTCTAGGAGTTCTGGATTGAACTCTTGCTGCCATATCGGCCTACATTCGCCTCTAGAGCGATATCTAGCGCAGCACGTTGAAGTTGTTCCTTCAACACTTGTGTTGTACACATTGTAGCAGCAAAGTGGAGTTGCTCCTCCACAACCTTTGTGCTGCTTCAGGTGGCATCAGAGCCTCGTTGACCCATACTAGTTCTTGTTGTCCTCTTCGAGAGCAAGCTGCAGCAAGCAATGGAGCAATTGGAGAAGAGGATCGATGCTGCAGAACAACAAATCAAAGAGCTGCGTGAAGATCTTAATCGGAGATTTGATCAGCTGGTTGAGATGATAAGAAAGGGTGTTCCCCCTGCTACCAATGAAGGAGATTCATCTAAAGAAGAAGAATATGTTTATCAAAGAAGAAGGAGAGGTAATCTTGGAGCAAGACCGCCACAACAACGTGCTGTTCAACGTGCTTCAATAAGGCCAATTTATGTTGAAACTTCTGAAGGTGAAGAATATGATGAAGCCCTTGAAGAAGCTGATCTCTATGCATATCGAAGAGTACCCAACCCTACATATGCAAGGGATACATACAAGGTGAAAGCTGAGATCCCAACTTTTAATGGAAATGTTGATATTGAAGGGTGCCCAGATTAGTTATATGAAGTGGAGACTTTCTTTGAGGTCATGGAGGTTCCGGAAGATCGAAGAGTCCCTTTGGTCGCATACAAGCTGAAAGGAGGAGCCGGTGCATGGTGGCATCGCGTTCAAGAAGAGCGCAGGCTGAGAGGAGAACCTCGTGTGAGAACTTGGCGGCAAATGAAAAGCCTTTTGAAAGGGAGATTTTTACCCGCTGATTATGACCAGATCCTATTTATCCAATTCCAAAATTGTGCTCAAGGAAATAGGACTGTCTCAGATTACACGGAGGAGTTTCTAAGGCTACAAGTGAGGTGCAGCCTTGCTGAAACTGAAGATCAACAAGTTGCAAGGTACATCAATGGTCTCAATGATGCTATTCAAGATCGATTGATGATGCAACAAATCTGGTCCATTGATCAAGCACAAGCTCTAGCCTTAGGCCGAGAGGTTTGTGAGGACAAGAAAGACAAATAAGGCTCCATATCCTCCATATCCTCATACCGAAGGCTCGTCTAGGGATCACACTAATAGTGGAAGAAAAGACCACTCCACCAAAGGCAAAACAACCAATCCCGAAGCAAACTAGAGGCAAGGGTAAGTCCAATGAAGGCCCAAAATGCCATAAATGTGGTGAAGAGGGACACATATCCAGCAGCTGCCCACTAAGGAAATTTGTTAGCACAACTATCCATGAAGGTGAAGGCGACGAGGAAGAATACGAATCTGAAGATGTAGAGGGACAAGAGGTTTGTTAAGAAGAAGGTGAAGAGGTGGTATGTGTGATTCAGTGTCTCCTATGTTCCACACCACAACCTGACAGCACACAACGGAAGAAAATATTTGAGAGCAAATGCACGGTGAATGACAAGGTATGCAAATTAGTGATTGATAGTTGTAGTTGCGAGAATCTTATCTCCCAGAAGTTGGTGAACCATTTAAAGCTTGAAACCCATGATCATCCAAATCCCTACACTATTGGATGGATCAAGAAAGGAGTGAATATGAGGATCACCAAACAATGCAACCTGCCACTTTCTTTGAGCAAGCATTATCGCTCAAATGTGTTGTGTGATGTAGTTGATATGGACGCCAGCCATGTTCTTCTTGGGAGACCTTGGCAGTTTGATGTGGATACTCACAAGGGTAGGAAAAATTCTTACTCTTTCATTTGGAACAAGAGAAAGATCATTATTCTACCAAATAAAACTGATGGTAATATCTCTAAGGAAGAGGGGGAAAGTATGTTAACTATCTCCCACACCTCTAATGAGTTTATGGAAGACTTGAAGGAGGCAGATTTGTGTGCTGCACTTATAGTAAAAGGAGAAGAGCGCCCGGTTGTTGAAATTCCAGCAAAGGTACGTGGCTTATTAGCAGAATTTTATAACATACTTGGATAGCCACAAGGCCTGCCACCGATGAGAGGAATTCAACATAGAATTGACTTAATTCCGGGAGCAAATTTTCCTAATCTTCCACACTATCGAATGACCCAAAAGAACATGATATATTGAAGGAGAAAGTGGAGAAATTGCTGCAAAAGGGGCACATTCGAGAAAGTATTAGCCCATGTGTTGTACAAGCCCTGCTCGCACCAAAGAAAGATGGATTTTGGCGCATATGTACGGACAGTAGAGCCATTAACAAGATCACTGTAAGGTATAGATTCCCTATTCCCTGTCTGGATGATATGTTGGATCAGCTTAGTGGAGCAAGAGTGTTCACAAAGCTGGATTTAAGAAGTGGATATCATCAAATCCATATCAGATCCGGGGATGAATGGAAAACCGCCTTCAAGACAAAGGAAGGATTGTTTGAATGGCTAATCATGCCATTTAGACTTTCAAATGCACCAAGTACCTTTATGCACTTGATGAATCAAGTCCTTCGACCCATCTTATCCCACTTTGTTGTGGTTCATTTCGATGACATCTTGATCTATAGCAAGGATGAGGCTGAACTTCCAGGCATAGATCAAATAAAGGAGTTGTATGAGGATGACGAAGACTTTGGCCATGTTTGGGTGAAGCACACAAGGGGCCAACCATTAGGTGATGACTATTTGATGCAAGATGGCTATCTTTTCAAAAATGATCGTTTGTGCATTCCAAGAAGTTCTCTATGTGACAAACTAGTTAGAAAGCTCCATTCAGGTGATCTTAGTGGCCATGTTGGAAGGGACAAGACTATTGCTAACCTGGAAGCCCACTACTTTTGGCCATAACTAAAGAGAGATGCTAGAAAGTTTGTTCAGCGATGCCTATATGTCAAACCTGCAAAGGCCAAGTCCAGTACACAAGGTTATACATGCCTTTGTTTGTTCGTGTTGCTCCATGGGAGGACATCTCTATGGACTTCGTCTTGGGCTTGCCAAGAACAAGACGAGGAAGTGATGTTGTATTTGTAGTTGTGGATAGAATCTCTAAGATGGCTCATTTCATCCCATGCCGCAAGACAACGGATGCTCATCATGTGGCAAATCTGTTCTTTCGAGAAGTGGTCAGACTTCATGGAGTACCAAGGTCCATCGTCTCAGACCGTGATAGCAAGTTTCTTGCTGCATTTTGGCTCACTTTGTGGAAGCAATTCAACACTGAATTGAAGTTTTCTAGCACTGCTCATCCACAAACAGATGGACAAACGGAAGTGGTGAACAAGTTTTTGGGTAATCTGATCCTTTGCACTTGTGGAGAAAGAAAGGGACAATGGGATTTGGCTTTATCTCTTGCAGAGTTCTCCTACAATAACTCCAAGCATAGATCCACAGGAAGGAGCCCTTTTTCCATTGTCTACACTAATGTTCCAACACATGTGGTGAACCTGGAGAAGCTACCATCAAAGGGAAACTCAAAATCAGCATTGTCCTTTGCTGATAATTACATTGAGCTATTTGAAGAGATTCGTGGTGCTTTGGAAGCACAAAATCAGAAATATAAACAACTTGCTGATTGCAATAGGAGGCCAAAATCATTTCAAGTTGGTAATAGGTGATGGTCTACATCCGAAAAGAGAGGCTACCTTTAGGTGTTAAGGGGAAGCTTAGGCAGCGAAGGTATGGGCCCTTCTCTATCATGAGGAAGATAAATGATAATGCTTATGTGATAGATCTTCCAAACGACATGGGCATATCCAACACATTCAATGTTGCGGACTTGACTCTACCATCCAGAAGAAGCGCTCTATGAAGATAACTCGAGGGCGAGTTCCAAACAACTAGGGGAGAATGACGAGGAACACTAGATGAAAAAGAAATCGTATGTCCGATTTGTTTGGCTACTTCTAGATGCTTCCACTCTAGTGTACTATTTCTTTTCTTTTCTTTTCTACCCTACCTACTGTTTTCTAGAGTCTTCTAGTTATGAGTAGCCATGAGTAGAATGGTGAAACTTAAATAATGTTTTCTAGAGTATTCCAGCTATAAGTAGAAGTATGTGAAGGCTTCGCAAAGCCTATAAATAGAGGCCCTCGCCTCTACTTTGAAACTGAGAATATGTACCCACTACCTATAATAGAACTTGTTGTTCTTATCTAAGATCTTGGAGTAGATCTTGTGCTCTAGGAGTTCTGGATTGAACTCTTGCTGCCATATCGGCCTACATCCGCCTCTAGAGCGATATCTAGCGCAGCACGTTGAAGTTGTTCCTTCAACACTTGTGCTGTACACATTGTAGCAGCAAAGTGGAGTTGCTCCTCCGCAACCTTTGTGCTGCTTCACCTCGCCCTGCCAGCAGGCCTCCCAATAAGACCGGCCCACCAAGCCAACTGTTGGCCCACCAGGGGCGACCTTAACTTGTACTCCAACATACATGTATCAGTAGATCTGATGGGACTCTACTATGTAAACCGACTTGGGCTCATGTAACCCTACCCCTCGTTCACCTATATAAGGGGAGGTAGGGGCCTCCCAAGTCGGCATCCAATCTATGCCAAGATCTCTCATACGAGACACCAATCAATACAATCAGACATGCAGGATGTAGGGTATTACCTCCACCGCGAGGACCTGAACCTGGGTAAAATCGTTCATCTCATGTGCACCCCATTCTAATCCATTCTGATCCTCTATGCGTACTCCGCCCCATGAGCAACCCTATCATGGGATTTGCCTGTATTATGCACCGACATCCACGGTTTTGACCCTCTTCCACACCATCAGACGCCGATTGCATCAACCTCATCTTCCCCCATGTCCTCCACGGATGACCTACCAGCAAAGGCGGTTACTACAGCCAGCTGTGTCGCCCGACGCGGCACCTCTAGGGTCTGGTCACTGCCAGGAGTTGCAAATCCGCTAGCCTCCCCTACCGCCCCTTCTTAGGTCCACGTGGAGCCACCACCGGAACATGGTCGTTGGCAACGCACCCGCACTGATGGCGCTGCCGAAGGTTTCCTTCCTGTCGATCTTGCCGGCGGCCGTGGGCGTGGTGAGGATCCATTGCAGCTTCAGTTCCGCGGCCGAGACAGTGCCCACGTCGAAGACTATATCGTTGGATTGTAGGCTGCATGAGAATTGGGTGTCCCGGCGCTTGGGGTTTCCCTTGGCGGGGCCACAATCTCTGACAACAACAACAAAGCCTTTAATCTCAAACAAGTTAGGGTAGGCTAGAGGTGAAACCCATAAGATCTCGCAACCAACTCATGGTTCTTGCACATGGATAGCAAACTTCCACGCACCCCTGTCCACTGCTAGTTCTTTGGTGATACTCCAATCCTTCAGATCTCTCTTTACGGACTCCTCCCATGTCAAGTTCGGTCTACCCCGACCTCTCTTGACATTATCAGCACGCTTTAGCCGTCCGCTATACACCGGAGCTTTTGGAGGCATGCGCTGAATATACCCAAACCATCTCAGACGATGTTGGACAAGCTTCTCTTCAACCGGTGCTACCCCAACTCTATCGGCCACAGTCTCTGCCCGGGACACAACAGGCCACACGGAAATGCAAGGTCACTGGGGGGTTTCAGTGAGAGAGGAGCTCGCTGGCAGCCGAGGGGTGCTCAATGGAGATGAGTGGGCGTCATGCAGGGAGTGGAGGGTTACTACTTGCTCTCGATTTGCAGAAGAGATATATTGAGGAGGAAACTGCCATGTTGCAGGCTGCTAGATTTGTAGAAGAGAGATATAGAGAGGAGGAAACTGCCATGCTGCGGGCTGCTTGCTATCGCACCAGCTGCTGCTGCAGGCTATATGGCTTAAGAGAGGAAGTGAGATAAGTTCTTCTGGAGAGAAATATTGCTGCTTTAGGCAGCTGCAGCTTGTTCAGTGCTGCTATATGTTGCTGCTGTATGCTAGATGTTGAGAGGAGAGACTGGCTGACTTACGTCGTTTCACTGATTTTTGCACATGTAAGGTGAGCTGTGGTTCATTTCTTCCTTCTATTTGACTCTTTTCATTTGTTCATTCCATATATGTCAGTTGTAAATAAGTTCAGAGACAGTTGTTGCTGAAGAAAATCAGAGAAGTAGGGATGAACACCATCTATCGGAAGCAGATTAGGTGGGTTTTGTTTTGTTTGTTCCTAACTGTGGCTCAGTTCGCATGTGTGGGATGATTCAGTTCAGTTTGTTTTAGTTCTACAGTTCACTATGATGAGCTCAGCTGTAGTTGTGTTTTCAGAATAGATTTGGTGAGGTATAATTGTAAAAATAGCTTCGGCACCTTGCAGTACCATGGAGTTTCTTTAACGTTGATTGATGACATGATTCCTATGTTTCGGAAGGGAACACTAGCAGGGAGGTTGAGATCGAAATGCTAGAAGAAATTGTGCTGGGTGAAGCAACCACTGGAGCAAATATCAAAGGTATGGCAATTTTTACAACCTAATTTTACACGTGTGAATATTCTTTTAATATAGTGTCAAAAATCAGCAGGAAGCGAGGGAGGAAAATCATGCCCGACAATGTAGACAATTGTTTTTTACCTCTTCTTTTTTGCAGATCGAGACGAATTGGAAGCCACGAGCAAAACAAAGAGAACGCTGGGCAGCCGATGGGAGGTGGCGCACGAACACCAGGAGGCAGCAGCCGGAGGGGGCGAGCTGGAGGGAGGCAGACGGCACCCTAGGGCGGAGCGGGCGGCGGGCGAGGCGAAGACGACAGACAAGCAAGCGAGCCTCGGAGCTGCCTGGTGGCCGGCACGTGCAGCTGACTGTTTGGCATCGGCCGGCGCAAGCCTCGGCGCTTGATTGCGGTGAGGACTACTCAGTGGTCATCGATGGCGGAGTCAGAATCGCTCTCGCGGAGGACTGATGACGCGACGCCGGGCTGCAACCTCGACAGCGCTTTTCTCCTTGGTGGCGTGTGGGTTGCCAGGTCGCCCTGTATGCCTTGTTTTTGGGGGTGTGATGCGACGGTTTTTGCCCGGTTTTCCGCTAATTAACTGGGCAATTCTCTTCGATCTTTTTTAATAAATCGGGCCCCAAGGGACCGCGTTTCAAAAAGTAGGACATGGATAGAATGATGATCTGATATGCAACAAGCAAACACATCATTAGTGTTTTGGCTTACCTTGCAAAGTAGAACAATGCTATGTATAGTAGCATTAGCAGAAATGTCCATTAATACATACGATAAGAAAATAAATAACCAGTTGTTTCTTGTGTAACTTTAGAAGATCTTGATTGGATCTTTTGAATAACCGAACGAGGATAAACTATTTTTGGCTCTACTTTCATGTTGTTCCGTAGCGTAGCATCTGCATCTAACTAGTTTCGTACTCTCTCCGATCCAAAAAAAGTGAACTAAAACCACGACACTTTTTTGGATCGGAGGGGGTACTAAAATTCCACAATGTAAGGTGCATTTGTTGTAATCCCACATAATCCTGTTTTGACCCCTCCACCACATACATGGAAATCTCACGTCCTCATGTTAAAATCAAACAACCTCCCTAACAGGAGCCAACCTCCCAATGAATTGGTTGAAAAATAAACTCCCAATCGATTGGTTTGCATGCGCTGCTCATTCCTTGGGATATGTCGTTGCATGGGCCATGCAAGGCGAGTGGGCGATCTGCACGCGCCCTCAAATCACTGGATGATGTCCACTTAATTGATACTAGCAAAAGGGCTCGTGCGTTGCAACGGAAAAAAAAATATCACACGTGGTTCAAGATTTTAGCAATCCAAGCACTGACTTGCATATGTCTAGTTCATTCAAGCACTGGCTCTTCTGCCATGACCTCTAAGCTCATCCTCGCTTCATTGTGAAGTCGAGAGAGTATCCATATCGGCATATATGCCAGATTATTGCTACACCTCACCTTTAGTCTTTTTATTTTTGAAGAGGCTTGTTGATTGTCTATTTGGGGACATATATAAATTGATGGGATCATATGTAAATTTGTGAGGTGGTACTATTTTTGTTTGGAGTAGATGATACTTCTAATTAATAAAGAATTTTTTTATGGTACCGAAAGCTGGCCAATGACCCAATAAAGAGAATAGTAAAATGGATGTGGCTGAATCATCTTCTAAAAAAGGGATGTGGCTGAATCATAGGCAGCCTGTGGCAGTGAAATAAAAGGCCGCTTTCCCTAAAAAAGTGAAATAAAAAACATTCCTTCTAAAAAAAGGGAGCCTGTGCTCGCTGCAGCCAGCAGTCGCCGCTCCTAGCGCACGCACGCATGTAATGAGCCCAAGCGAGGAGAGGCTGAGCTCTTTCCCGGCATGCCATCTCCGCCGCCTTCCTCTCGGCTCCAGCCGGCGAGCCCAAATGTCCGCTATAACCTTGCGTCACCGCCCTTCTCTATGCCTTCTCCCTTCCCTTCCTCCCTCTCCATGGTCCTCTTCTTCTCCCGTCTCTCTCCTCCCTCATCTCTCTCTCCTCCCTGTTGTTCATGTACAATGAAGCGATTTGATGGGTAAAGAAGTGTGTCTCTATCAATTGGAGAAAAATTCTTTGTTATTTGATCGGTGATTGATGTAAAAAATAATCCTATTCGGTGAGTGCTCTCCCGTGTCCTGCCCACTCGGGTGCCCATTGCATTTGCATCTGGCTGTAGACAGCGATTCGCTGTCTGTCCTCCGATACTATCTTCTTAGCCGCCCTCATCCTCGTCTCTCCCCCCATGCATTTTCTCCCCATACTCTCGATTCTCTCTTCCTTCTCTCCCCTTCTCCCTGTCCAGCGGGGAACTACTGCCGTGCGCAGCCCTCCCAGTCCCGCCTCAACGGTCGCCACTGCTTCAAGGCCTTCCCCGTAGGCTCTCGTTCCAGATCGGATTGGATCGAGGCCACCATCGAGCCTCCCGAGCGCCTCCACCTACACCTAGCTCCAGCGCCCTTCTTCCTCCACCATTTTTCTTTTTCGGTTCGCCATGAGCCAGCCAGCAGGGGAGCCTAGCCGCTGCCTTCCAGGTCGCCGGAAGCCGGCGCCCGTCCCGTCCTCCCCCCCTGCGACCGATGCCGACAGAGCTGCCATCGACATTTTTTTATTTCTGGAAGAACTAAATACTCTAGATAACAACCTTGTAATCATGATACATGATTTTTATATCGCAAAAATCTCATCAAATTTGTATTTAAATTTACATGGATACAAAAGACAAATCGTGTTGAGGACTACAAAAAATAAAAGGATTTGACAATTGAAACTTCATTACTATCTTTTACCTGGGAGCTCTTCCACTTGTGTGACATATTATCACTGTGAATACTGTGAGAAGAAAAGGTTAATAACGTCGCACATGCATGGTTCGTTCAGCAATACCACGTAATCGCTCCTTCCTACTCGTGATACCTCGTCATGGCTCCAGTTCCTCCAGTAAACCCGCTCGCGATCTCACCTGAGATGGCGGCTCTGCTGACGCTGGGGCACATGCTTTTCATCTGGGCGATCTTTCCGCCTTCCATCTCCACGTGCACGCTCCTTGTTGATCTAGAACCACTCCCACTTGAGAGACAGCCGCTGCCACTGGTACTCATGGTGCTCATACGCCACCTGCTACTCGTCTAGCTGCACCACATGCCGGCGCATCCACTGTCACACGAGCTCTGGTTCGCGGCCTGTCGACGGTGGCCGCAGTAGCTTCACAACCAATGGCCCCTCTTTTCCCACCTGTGATCTCCTCGAGCACGCGTGTCCCATCGTCCTCTTTCTCTTTGCATGCTGCCATCGTGCTTCTGACGCTTTCATGCTCCTTGTGGCAGCTGTTGTGTTTGCGGTAGAGATTGTTGTCTGAGCCGATGGCGCCCACAATCTCATCGGAGCCGGTGGAGCTGCAGCAGGAGCGGAGGAGCTTCTTGGCTTCTTGCTGCTCGATGACAATGATGACAAAGAGCGCGCAAACATAGTCTCGCCAAGGGATGGCAGTCCGCAGCGAGCTGCGAGATTTGGCGTCGATGTCAAACCTTTGGAACAGGTTATTATCGCTGAGAGCAAGGTGCGCCAGGGTCGCCCTACCTCTGGCAGGAGATCCTACACTTTTTTGTCAGGATGATAGCCTTCTTCCATAGCCGGCTCAGGGGCATCTTGTCTGCATGCTGATCGGGTTCTTTCCCAATCTGATGCAGATGTGCAGCTTGTCCGATGCTTTATTTGTGGCTTCCTTGTAGAATCAGATTGAAGTTTATTTCCTGCCATGTCTATCTATGCACTTCCTTGTAGAACTGTATAGAAGTTTATTTCCTTCCATATTTTAATCTACATGTACGTGCTACAATCAAACTCCTCTAGTCTTGTTTAAAAAAAAAAACCTCCTATAGCCTCGCACGCTCATATCCTTTTGACGTATATATACCTTTTTATGTTTCTTTGGTCGTACGTGTGCACATATATTATGCAACGTGACCTAGCTCTAGACAGCCAAAATTTAGTACCACCTCACGTATATGTGTTAAATTCGAACTGAAAGCGTAAATTCACGGGAAGAAGCGTATTGTGACGGTGGACCCAATGAGTCAATCCGTGCTTTATTATTATATATATATATAATATATATATATATATATTATAGGGAAAGATACCTGCTGCTAACCACCAAACTAATCGAGGGTAATTTTGTCTGAAATGCTCCATAATTCTGCTCTCATTGTGCCAAAAATAATACAGCTCAGATAAAGGAACGGGGGGGAGTATGACCTAAAGGCATTGCAGCTAATGTAACGTATTGTCTGAGCATCTAATGTTTTGACGTAAGACTAATGTCATTTTCTCATGTATACCATTTCTGCTATAAAAATGGGGTACAGAAGATATTTGCCACATATAAGATTGATTTGATACTACCCGTGTAAGGTACAATATGGAATCCAGAAAAAATACCTTTCTTTCCGACGCAGTCTTCATAATTATCAATGCCCTCTCTAAGCTCTGTAATATGTCATCTTCAGTTTTTCCATTGATGGACAACAATTGACCTTTGGACTCTGCAGGAGATACAAGAGCTGCAGTGATAATTTTGGCAACAGATTGATGGATACAAGGTAGTGTTGTCTTATGATCAATGATCTGCAGTACTGACCACATGGTAAAGTATAAATTTATTTTATAAATTAGGTGATTACCAGAGGGTGCAGAAGAAAGAAAATAGCTTAATGGCAAAATTGTGTTCTTGAGATGCTTTTCCTGTTTATACCACAAACGCATTCCTGTCTATACCACAAATGAGTGTAATACTGGCAATATGGTTGTGCAAAGGCTATTGAGGATTTGGGCCCTCTGGAACAGTCATGCAATAAATGTCCTACACCTACTCTAAATCTGTTTTAATGTGTGGTTTTTGTTTCTGAGATGCCTGCAGTAAGTTGCCATTTTAATACATAATTCTGTTTTGACAAATACAACTTCTCAGTCTGGTGGTACAAATAGGATGATCATTTTGTGACAGTTAGCTGTCCATGAACTCCTAGTAACCATCGTCGTAACTTAGAACCAACCATACCACGCTTATTGGCAAGAACGAACTAACATCTTATACTGGAAAGAGATTAAGATGGTAGACGAACCACGCAAGAACTTTCAATGCTTGAACAGATGAGTGAAATACTAGTAACTAGTAAAAGTAACCAACCGATAAAAGCACCAATGAAATAATAAAAGATGAAAGAGGCTTGGTGGATTATTCCTCCTGCTCTAAGACAATTCATCGCAACAGGACAAGTGTCACAGAACATTTGCCAGATAATCTATTTCTAGTGATAATACAGTACCAGGTGTTATGAGGTTACAGAGAAGTCCAATCTGGATTGCTGTAGTTTGCTTATCACCAGTTAGCATCCACACATTGATTCCAGCCTTCCTTAGCAATTTAATAGTTTCAGGCACACCATCCTGCCAGGTCACAACAATCTATGAGAAGGAGAACGGCAAGCATGCAATTGCACAAGTAATTCCACTGGTTATTAAAAAAAACAATTAACAAATAATACCTGGAGACGGTCCTCTATGGCGGTGATACCAAGAATGTGAATACCTTGCTCTAAGCTGTTACAGACTTCGGCAATTTTATGCTGTATATTATGAAGCTCGTAATATAGCTCAAAAATATAAAAAGCTACAAACCTAAGTGGACCATTATGAACTGGTAAGGTCGGGAGTGATTTACCTCCCTGTTGTCCAGTGAGCAGCTAGCATCTTGAAATTTTTTGGACCATTCTTTATATTCATCTTCTTCTAAGTCACGGCATCCCAAACATAATGTTCGCAGACCCAAATGAGAATACATTTCTACTGCCTCAAGATAGGTCTTTGTTTGTTGTCCTGTCATTTATGTGCTAGAAAATTGATTGTCTTGTATAACAAAAGCCAGGTGTTTAATCATTTGATGCATTCCCTCAAATACCATGCTTTATTGCTATGCAAACTTTTTTGGTATCAATTGGTGCCCAAGCCATATGTTCATTGAAGGAGTGAACCCAAATGGGTGATTGCATAGCATATATTGACATGTTTATTATAAAATAGAGTAGACACACACGGTTTCATCGAAGAAAAAACACACAGAGTAGAAAAGCCCAAAAACCTCTGCCTCCTGCTTCAAGTTAAAACTGGACACAACTTAATAAAAAAATCCATCAAGGAAGACAACTTGGTGCTGAAAGAAGAAAGAAATGCCCAACAGTGCTATCATCGATCATCATGCTCACCACATGGTTGATCAGGAACACCGCAATGCTTACGTCTTCAACGCTGAGATGCCTAATGTTCGGATGCTAAACCAACACGAAGCTTCAGGTTGTGCTCCAGTCAATCACATGATAGACATATTTTCCCAGGAGTGGACTAGTCATACGCTTGTAAGTATTAAATTTTCTATCTAGCAATGCATCGAGAACACAAAGTTTTGCTTTTTCTGAAGAAACAAAGTTCTGAGAGGCACTTTAATCTAGCAGGAAACAGGTTTGGAAGTAGCCCAAACTTCAGTGCTAGCCTTCGTACAATTAAACAAACAAATGAAGGCATGCAAGAGTGTATGAAAATTTGAAGTATAATAGAGGAAATACAATATTTGGGAGATTCGTACTGATAAACCATGTACCTGGACAAGAACGTGGGAAAATAGCTTCATCAGCACCTTTAGAGAGAAGAAGAAACTTCCCACTCTTGACCTCCTTTACCACAATAGACATTCTTTTGCGATCAGAAGTGAACTCCAAAACATCCAATACCTCATAACAAAATTTAGAACCATTGAAACAAATCTCTGCAGAATATCAGATGAAAATTGATCAAGCAGACAAGTAACAGAAAACCTAAATAGAGTAAGAAGTTCACCATCTTAACAGACTCTATCAAGCATTTACTAACCAGCAATGCCGCTGCTGTCTTTACTTGTAAGCAACATATTCAGGTTTGATGCAGCATTGACCAAAGCTTCCTCATCTTGTGATTGTGCTTTGTATGAAATAGTGTCGTCATTGCTAAAATTATGAAAGGTATAAGGAACAATGCAAATCTCAAATAGGCATGACAATTCAGAATTGTTTTTCCTTAAAAATAGTGAATACTTGCCTTTTGATAGGAACAACTGTGTTGCAAAGAGCCATCACCATCAGAAATTTGACTACATCCGGATCGTTACTAGAGACAGCATTTAGAAGTCTGGCATCTAATTAGAGGAGAAAATACATCTTACAGGACAAAAAAGACAGCTATAGTTTGTTTTCAGAATAATATTTTTGGCATATGAATGATAATACAATAAATGGAATGTTCAACAAACCCGTGAGAAGAATGCCCAGTATAGTTCTTAATACACACACATCAACTTGCCTACATTAAAATCGCAAAGAGAAGTCTGAAATTTAAGATTATTGATCCTAAAGATGACATAATTCAGCTCCATCATCACCCTCGAACTGTGCACATACCTTATATAGATATAAGGTGGGTATTTCACCTCTTAGTTTCTGAAATAAAGGTATTCAACTACTCTTTACAAAAAAAGGGGTATAAATTACCTTTGTTGGCATATAACAATATAACACAATCTCTGCAAAGCAACCGTGACCAACTCTTTGCATCCACACGTATGTAGTGATCAAGAAACAGAAGGTTAGTAGAAGTCATGTGGTATTTAGTGTTGAAACATATGGCCCGCTGTCCTACGGTCAGTTCGAACTTTTGGGTGAACTGGTTGGTGCATCCGATTCAATATTGTACCAGAGCCAAGAGGCCTCAAGTTCTAGATGCAACTAATACAGTATTTAATAAAAATATTTGCGGTCTACATCTATCCTGCGTCTAAATACTGATGGAGCCTAGAATTGAGAGGGAGTGTTGAAATATATTGCCCTCGATCAGTTCCATCCAGTTAATTACTTAGAACTTCAAGAATAGACAACACTGGCTTTGAAGTTTGCAAGGCCCGCACACATTTTGAGGTCATCAATTTGACCAATGACATATAAGCTATTTCCCCGGTTAGACTGATGATGTCAAAATGCGTGAGGGCCTTAAATACGTTGATGGAGGGAGTACTTAGTCAACAAATGAAAATGCATGTGCTTCGCATCCAATTGCATGAAATATTTGGCAGTCAATGAAGAGCTTCAGGTACAGCTCGTACTTCATGCAAAAGAACACCATGTTTCATATCAAGCCCTACTAGATAAGCTAAAAATACGCCTGCCGGGATGGGACGAACATCGAGAACAAGTTGATACCTTTTAAAGCATCTCCAGTGTTATCTCCGTATAGAACACCACTTATGCAACATCTTTTGAAAATCATTCTATTCTCTGTCAATGTCCCAGTTTTGTCGCTTAATATATATTCAACCTGCCCAAGGTCTTCGCTAATAGCTGTGCTGAAAGAGGTACTTATATAAGCTCTAAGATATAAAGAACATAGGTCTGATGAACACCTAATTTATACGGATGAATAAACTATATCACATACTTAGCTGAGTGGGCAGGTGTATTTGTTTCCGGATCAAACATTTGATCATCACAATC
This sequence comes from Triticum urartu, assembly GCF_003073215.2. NCBI lineage: Eukaryota > Viridiplantae > Streptophyta > Magnoliopsida > Poales > Poaceae > Triticum > Triticum urartu. The sequence continues at coordinate 490,529,750 of NC_053023.1, read as the reverse complement.
AATAAACTTTGCGTATACACCTTTAGCCAAATCAAGAGTAACCTAGAAACACTAACAAAGTTAGGCAATGGAACTTTATTTAACACTAAGCAGAAGAAACCTTAATGTAGTTAGTAGTCAACTCTAATAGTGGAACACTCTACAGTTGAAAGATCGGGCAATTAAAACCACTTAGGTCATCAATGAACAAAATATGAAATGCACTAGTAAGTAGAATTAAAAAAGATAGTACCTCATAAATGAGGTTTTCCTCACAGAAAGAATCCATAAAGTTTGCAATCAAACATCTAAAGAGAATTTTTGTGTAAGCATGAACAAGCCAATGGTTACCATGATGGTGGCGGTGTAGGTTTGTTCGCTGAGAGAGAATAGTTCAATTGACAGTTTCTCTTTCAAAAAGAAACGGAATAGTTCAATTGGTAAGAAAAATCAGACTAGCATGTACCAATGTCATGCAATCTCAATCATTCAAAATTAGAGTTGATGGCTAATTTGTTCAGGCTTAAGGTTTTGCAAACTGGGCTTCCAGGCAATGAGCAAAGCCCAGGATGCAACTAGGAAAGAAAATCCAAGGGCAGGTGCTGGGCTAAGGCCATCAACTCTATATATTCAATCAAGAATGGTGAACTAGCATTTGCACAAAAACATCTTAGTACTATTTTCTGTACACTATCATGAATGTTAAGGATCAATACAAAAAAATCCTCTTGCAAATTCTTTTACAAATAAAGTTTCAAAATCAGAGCTTTGTGCATTGCAAATTTGCAAGCTGGAGTACCTCAAACAAACAGAACAAGAAGGGAAAAAATCAACTTATAACCATACCTTTATGGAAATCGGAATCATTATTGAACACAGTAGTTCAAAGCGCAACGGGATAACCAAGAAATCATACCATGGTCTTTCAGCAGGATACATGAGATACCATAGCTGCACAAAAGGACACAAAGTAAACTAATAATCAGATCAAAGTAAAAATAGAATTTCATTCAATCCCTTGCAGATCTAGATTTAAGAGTAGGAGAAAGTCTACAATTAGCCCCTCAACTATTGGTTCAGTTTAATTTACACACGGAACTTTAAAACCATATAATTTGCACCTACCAAAACCATTTAAATTAGGTCCCAAGACCGATTTCATACGCATTTTTGGATGGTATGGTTGTCAGATCATCAGTCCTACCTGGACAGTAGGCCCTACATGTCAGAGATAAGGAAACTGTAAAAACGACTCTTTTTCTCCTTTCTCTATATTTTTCCTCCCTCCAGCCACCCAATCCCAGCCTCTGGCGAGCACTCGAGGAGAGGTTGCCTGCCTGGATTAGTGCCTAAAATGGTCTCACATAGGGTTTTGGGACCCTGGACTCTTTGGCTCTGATAGCAGGAGAGTAGCATCTGGATCTCACATGGTCTCCGCAGCTGCACGATCTAGCGCCGGATAACCGAACGCTCCTAAGGATTTCGGTGTGGATGGAGGATATGGTATTGGAGCTGGAACTGACTGTGGCTGGCTGGCCGCCACCAATAGAGAAGCATCACACACTAGGACACTTCAGTCATAGGCGAGCATGACCATGGTCCATGTCATCCTTCTCCAATTCATCACATCTGGACAAGCTTGTGTCCATAACAGTAGAAACAAAGGAGCGAAATGATCGCAGCGACATTACCGTGCCCTGGCCTCCTAGACAGCTCCAACGTTGACACCCATTCATGATGAGGCAGATTCCCAGTGGTGCCAACTGCTGAGCACGACAGCTAACCAGGTCGTGAGGTTCCCGCTTCAGGCATCCTCAACATAATGGCCATGGACAACTTGGCCATGAACCTGAAGGCGAGGCGGGAGATAGAAGTAGGAAGGGAAGGAAGACAAGAGAAGACAAAGAAGAAGAGGTACAAGGGGTTGACAGGTGGGGTTAAACAGATTCTATGATGGTTTATTTCTAGTTTTCTACATGCGCCCTCCCAATGTTGGGCCCCTAGCATGTAGATTATGAATCCAAGGACTAGTCTATGAGTCGCAACTCCAGGGCTGACTACACTTCAGTGTCGACTAGTCTATGAGTCGCAACTTAAGTGTCAGCTTGTCACAATTAGTCATGAGTAGTCTATGAGTCTCAACATCAGAACGACTTGTCGACTTGTAAACCTAGGATGGATGTACAGCCATCTGGTTTTATTTTGCTTTTTGCCGTTGCCTTAGTTTTTTCCTTTCGCTGTAACTTTTGAGCCATCTTGGTGCCTTCACCTAATACAAAAGATACGCATTTGATGCATGTTCGGGAGATGGTTTATTTCTGTTTTAGGTGGAGATGGGACAGGTGATTTGCAAGTATTTGGCTAGGGGGGTATCTGCGCCATTATTCAGAGTAAGGTGCAAACTAAAGGGTACTGAAACTGGGGCTGCAAATTGAACTGTCGCAATAATTGCTTTGTTGCCCCGCAAACCATGTCAGTAGTTGAGGGGCCAAGTAGTTTTACCTGCAGGAAGTATAAAAACATGCATCGAATGAAAGTTCTACTGAATTTGCTACTTAAGGACACTGCTTTTGTCGGAGATAAATATCACCTTACGACCATGGCTGTCCTTCCAGATATTGCCAGCAAGACCCAGCAAAAGAACAACAGCAATTTGGAAAACAAATATTGCAACGGTGAGTATGTCTATCATTGAATCAGCAGCGGTAAGCTTGGGCTTCGCAGTTCCTCGGCTCATTCCTGATTTGGTTTCATTGCCTGACACAAATGACATTTTGTTTGGTCAGTTAAGTGCACACCGAATGCCTCAAACATGCATCTTTGGGGTAGTAAATCAAGAACAGGCTAAACGAAGTTTGATATAGCTATCTTTACCTGTGTAAATTGCAACTCCACATGCCCATTCCGTGTACCGTAAGTAACATGACTGAAGAAGTGTATTGTTGATAGTTAAAGGACATTTCTCATTATCAATGATAGGAGGGAACAAGCGCATGTTAGCATCAAATCTTCTTATGTCATTATCTGGGTTGGGGCACTCAACTACACCCTGCTCAATCCAGAGACAGGCGATCAGAGAAGGCATGAGAAAAGGCCAAGAATGTACAATTACAGAAAGGCTCACCTTGATTTTCCCCAATTGCTCCGATGACAGGTCAGCACAAATTGAAGGGATAATTCTGGTTTTCAAATCAGTTTCACCATCTAAAGCTGCGGTCTGAGGTAAAAGTGAAAAAAATTGGCACTATCAGTACTGACAACAGCCAAAGTAAATTTCCTATTTAGATTATTGTAACAGTAGGTAACATGGTGGCTTTCAAGCTGCACAATATTTCTGTAGATCATCATAAACCAATCACAAAAGCGAAACAGATCTATTCCCAGATATAGAAGGAGAGTACAAAAGGAGCCTACTGAAATTGAGAAGACTGAGAGATGGCTCCCCTCCCTCCCCGCTCCTCCTAGCCCCCCCCACCCTCCAGCCCAGCCGCCGGCGAATCCCCGCCGTCTGCCCACCCAGCACCTCCCCTTGCCATGGCGGCCCCAAGTGCTGACCCTGTCGAGCCCCGGGCAACCCTCTCCGACGACCGCGTGTCCTCCCGCGACCGCTGGTACGATTCGGAGAGCGAGTCCTCGGCCCGCTCGTACAGCGACGTCGCACGCACACCGCCGGCTATGCCCGCGCCGCTCGCTCTCCTCGCTCCCGCACGCGCCGTCGACCAGCCTCGACTGCCCGTTGCGAGCCGCATCGGCCCCCGCTTCGAGGTGCACCGTGCCCCTGGGGGCGTCCAGGTCGATGCCGACGGCTTCCAGCAGCCGCAGCGCCAGAACCGTCGCCGCCGCCCCCGCCAAGACGACGAGCCCAACACGACTCCATGCCAACGGTGCAGCCCATCCCCGGAAGAGGTCGCCGGACTCTGCTTCCGCTGCCTCGCCCCTGGTCATCGTGTTCGGGACTGCACCAACGACATTCGCTGCCGCCGATGCCTGGAATCCGGCCACGACTCGCGCTCCTGCCACCCACAGCACCGGAGAGCCGTCCGGGCCGACCCTGACCGCGCTTGCCCTGCTGCTCGGGCGCGGGCGCCCCAGGCCGCGCAGCCACCTCCGCCTCCTCCCGCCGCCTCGGCCGCTGCGCCCTTGCCGCGCGCGCTGGAGCCGGTGAGGATTATCATGTCGCATTCTGTGGAGATGGAGGAGGCCGAGGAGGTCCTGTCCCGTGCAATGGTAGCCTCCATCACCGGCAACAGGCCGACCGTGTCCGCTGCCGAGGTGGCTGATGTGCTCCTGACCTCCCTCGAGCTCGAAGACGGCGACTTCACAGTACACGCTCACCACCCCGAGGATTTCCTGATCCTGTTCAGCTCGCGCACGACCATGCGCCGCCTCAATGGAGACCATTTCATCCGCGCCCCGCGGTTCAGCCTCTCTGTCCGGCCGTGGAGCAAGCTGGCGCATGCGGGCTCTGGCCAGTTCGAGTATCGCGTCGAGCTTGAGCTTCGGGGCATCCCCGCTCAGGCCTGGCATCTATCGACTGCTGAGCACATCCTGGGGGAGAGCTGCTGGATCGAGCAGCTTCATCCCAACACGCGCTCCAGAGAGGACATGGCCACATTCCGGCTGGCAGGGCGCGCGCATGATCCGGCCAGCATCCGCCGCGCCGCTGTTCTTGAGATCGTGGAGCAGATTCCAGCAAGGGTACGTTCGGAAGCGCCTACCATCAGGACCCTCACCTACCCAATCTCCATCGCTCTTGCTCGGGCGGAGAGGATCGGAGCCCCTGCGCCTAGCAATCAGGGAAGCAATGGACCTGGCGCTGGTGACGGAGATGGCGCCGGAGACGGCCACGACCATGCCCGAGGCAATGGCCCGGGCCGGGCGCGTCCACGCGGCCGCAAGCGCCGGCATACGGAGGCGCCACCTGCCGGACGCGCGGACGGCATGACCGTAGACACCTTGGGCTGGCGCGCTAGGGGCCACTCCGTGCGCGCTGATGGCCTGTCCGTCGCGCATGCATGGCCGGTGCCGCCAACCGTCGCTGCGCCGCCGTCCGTACGGGTTGGGAGATGCTCCATGGGCCCATGGCCAGGTCAGCACGGTCGGGCGGATCAGCAAGGCCCCTCCAACCCATGTCAACGTGCCAGAAAAGGAAAAGGGAAAGGATGGCAAAGGCAGGCTTTGGCCGCGGGCCAGACTGGCCCTGCCGCAGCCGCTGATGGAGACGCCAGGAACGGGCAGGAGGGGACAGCGGGTGGCCCCCAGATCGATGCGTCCGCGCATCCCACCAACGCAGAACCCCGCCATGTGCCCAGCATGGCACTCCCATTGCCGGCAAGCACCCCAGAAGGATCAGGAGATTCAAACACCGCCCCATCCCCCGTGGAAGATTGCGTGGATCCCGCAACTAGCTCGCAGGATCCGAGGGACTGTCGGGACCTGCCCGATCTGAGCGAGGTGCCAGACTCGCAGCCCGTGATGGCTAGTTGGTCGGGGCAAAGCGGCTGCTCGCCAGCTGCGCCACCTGACGTGGCCACGTCTGCCCCGCGGACCGGTCCTGCGGGACCCACGAGCGCACTACTGGGAGCGCGGATGCATGCCCCGCCACGAGCGCGGTCCCCCCTGCAGAGGCAGCCAGCCCACCACCCCCGGTGATAATCATGCAAAGGCCCCAGGCCCAGCAGGCCCTGGCGAGGCCCAGCTCGGAAGTGGAAGCCCGCACGCCTGCCTCCAATGGCCGAGGCCCAATCACTCCCGCTGAGGGGCGCTTCGCTTCCCCGCCGATCACCATGAGACGATCATGGGCCCGTGCCCCCGTGTCGCAATCCTTGACACTGGGTGAATTCCTGGCGGCTGCAACCAAGCACATCGCCGCAGCCTTGCCGACGCCCGGGAGGAGGCCGCGCAGGCCTCTGAACTTCGCCCCACGCCGCGGCCGCTCCGCGGCCAATTCATCCCCGACGGCGGCGCCCCCTACAGCCGAAAGACGCGCGCATGTCCAGATCTTGCGCACCCTGGGGATCATTGGGACGAACCAAAAGATTTCATCCGCCGAGATGCAAACCTATGAGGGCATGTTCGCAACACCCATCCCACTCGCGGTGCTCAAGGCCATTGCTGCCCTGGTCGATCGAGAGATCCCGGAGGGTTTGACCAGCCTGCCGACCACACCGGCACGGGTCGAGGTTGCGTGTGAAACCTAGGAGTGGCGCACGGTTTCGCTCGTCGATCCAATATTCATGGATCACGGCCTCAGGATTGTAGTGTGGAATGTGCGTGGCCTTAACGCACGCGCTCGGCGCTTTGCCGCCCGCTCGCTGTTGGACACCACGGCTGCCTCCATTGTATGCCTACAGGAAACAAAGATGGAATTGCTCTGCTCGTCTGTTGTGCTCGACACCCTTGGCTCGGAATTTGATGATTACACATACCTCCCGGCGAATGGCACGCGAGGCGGCATTCTTCTGGCTTGGAAGAGCAGGGTTGTATCTATCACGCACCCTCTGTTCACCACGAACGCCCTCACCGCCACGGTGACCACGGCCACGGGCGTACCCTGGTGGCTTTCGGTCGTGTACGGACCCCAGGATGACGCGGACAAAATTGCGTTCCTGCAAGAGCTCCGGGACATCCGTGCGGCTTGCCCCGGACCATGAATGCTATGCGGAGACTCCAACCTCATCCTACGTGACAAGGACAAGAGCAATGGCAACTTGAATAGGCGAATGATGGGCAGGTTTCGCCGCCTTGTCAATGATCTCGCCCTGAAAGAAATTTACCTCAATGGGCGCCGCTTTACATGGTCCAACGAGCAGTCCCCGCCTACCCTGGTGCACCTAGATCGCGCGCTCTGCACCTCGGACTGGGAAGACGCACACGGCGAGTGCCATCTCCGCTGCCTTGCGTCCGTCGTCTCGGATCATTGCCCGCTGCTGTTAGACTGCGCACCCATGCCCACGGCGTACAGGCGCTTCCATTTTGAGGATTTCTGGCTCAGGCTAGATGGATTTCAGGACACGGTGGCCGCGGCCTGGGGCTCGGTTTACGACCCGGACCCCTTTCACCGCTTGATGTTGCGCCTTCAGGCCACGGCCCGTAGACTCACCAGCTGGAGTGCCAAGTCTACTGGCAGCATTCGGGACCGAATGGCCATTTCCCGCGAGCTCATATCACGGTTCGACAAGGCCCAGGAGGACCGCGCTCTATCACCGCCTGAAGACTGGCTGAGGAAGCACCTCAAGATCACATACCTTGGCCTTGCGTCCCTGGAGCGCACCATTGCCAGGCAGCGCGCGCGCATTGCCACGATCAAGGAGGGCGACGCCAATACAGGTTTCTTCCATCGGCAATGCTCTTTTCGCCGACAGAAGAATCGAGTATACAGCCTCGCAGTGGATGGGCACATACTCACAGACCAGGACACGATGGCGCGAGCTGCTTTTGAGCATTTTGACAGGATACTGGGCTCGGTTGCAGACAGGGAGCTCACGTTGGAGTTGGACCAGCTCATCGAGCCTTGCGACCTCTCCAGCTTGGATGCACCATTCACCGTGGAGGAGGTCTGGGACGCGATCAAACGCCTCCCCGCCAGCAAGGCGCCGGGACCTGACAGGTTCACCGCCGAATTCTTGCGGGCCTGCTGGACAACTGTCCGACACGACTTCATGGATGTATTCCAGCAGCTGTTCGAGATGAGAGGCCGCGGCTTCCACAAGCTGAACCAAGCCCTGATGACCCTGCTCCCCAAGCGAGCCGATGCCCAACAGCTAAGCGACTACCGGCCGACTTGCTTGATACATCTTGTGGCCAAGCTCTTCGCCAAGGTCCTCTCGTTACGCCTCGCCCCGAGGCTCGATGTTCTAGTCAGCCGGAACCAAAACGCATTCATCCAGGGCCGGAGCCTCCACGATAACTTTATCCTGGTCAAGCAATCTCTACGGATGCTACACCAGCTAGGGGCTCCCCGGATCATGCTGAAGCTCGACTTAACGCGCGCCTTCGACACCATATCATGGCCATTTCTATTTGAGGTCCTGCGACAATACGGGTTCAGAGACAGATTCATGGAGTGGCTCGCAATCCTGCTTTCGATAGCGAGCACTCGCGTCCTGCTGAATGGAGAGCCAGGCCCTCCCATATGGCATCGCGCTGGCCTGAGACAAGGCGACCCCGTGTCCCCCCAGCTCTTCGTGCTCGCCGTGGACACGCTTGGCAGGCTGATGCGCCGGGCTATGGAAGCCGGCATCCTGCGGCAGCTACATCCCAGGCGCCCCATCCCAGCGATCTCTCTCTATGCGGATGATGTGATGCTATTCTGCCACACCACACCGGAGGATGTTGCCGCCATCAAAGGAATCCTAACCTTATTCGGCAAGGCGAGCAGGCTGCTGGTGAACTACGCCAAGAGCTCGGCCACCACCCTGCATGGCGACCCGACGGCCGATGAGGCGACCTCCCAGCTTGGATGCCCGGTAGCATAGCTCCCCATATCTTACCTCGGCATTCCGCTGACGACACGTCGACCCACTGCCACCCAGCTGCAGCCCCTCGTCGACTCGGTGGCTGCCAGACTCCCGACTTGGAAAGCGTGGCTCATGAACAAGGCTGGGCGGCTCGCCCTGGTCAAGTCCGTTCTGTGCGCGATTCCCGTGCACCAGCTGCTCGCGTTAGCCCCGCCTAAGAAAACATTGAAGCAGCTGGAGAAGATCCTGAGAGGTTTCCTGTGGGCCGGCCGTGCCATTGCCAATGGCGGACACTGCCACGTCAATTGGCGCCATGTATGCAGACCCATCGAGTACGGCGGCCTCGGGGTCCGCGACCTTGAACGCGCTGGGTTGGCACTGCGCATACGATGGATGTGGCTTGCCCGCGTGGACCCTGACCGCGCCTGGCAAGGGCTCGACATGCAATTCACTAATGAGGAGCGGGCAATGTTCTCTACATCAACCACCATGAGCATCGGCAATGGTTTGACAGCACTGTTCTGGGAGGATCGCTGGATCAACGGGCAGTCTGTCCTTGACATCGCCCCATTACTCCACCAATGCATCCCCAAGCAGCGACGAAAAGCGCGGACGGTTGCCGATGTGCTAGCCAACAACACCTGGGCGCGCGATATCTAGGGGACACTGGGGCTGCATGAGATAGGCCAATACCTGCTCCTCTAGCATGCTGTGAGCCACACCACCCTTTCTAACGAGCCGGACCGCTTACTCTGGAGGTGGACGGCCAACGGCCGCTACTCGGCGCAATCATGCTATGCGGCAAGTTTCCAGGGTTCTACACGATGCCCCTCATGGCAGCTGGTATGGAAAACCTGGGCACCACCAAGGGTGAAGTTCTTTCACTGGTTGGCAGCCCAAGATCGCTGCTGGACGGCCGAAAGACTCGCCAGGCATGGGCTGGATCATCACCCCAGGTGTCTCCATTGCGACCAGGCAGTCGAAACGCTACAGCACCTGCTCCTGGCCTGCCCTTTTGCACGCCAGACATGGCACACCATTCTCAACTGGCTCCAATTGCCAGCCCAGCCGCCTGATCAAGAGCCCAGCGTCATGGAGTGGTGGCGGCGCGCAAGGGAGGGAACACCACCGGCGCAGCGCAAAGCCCTCAAGTCTATCACTTTGCTCGTCCCATGGATGATATGGAAGCACCGGAATGCATGCGTCTTCGACAATGCTACACCATCCATCGCAACACTAGTGGATAGGATCAAAGAGGAGGCCCGATGTTGGGCAAAGGCAGGCGCCCAGGGGCTTCGGGTTGTCCTGCCCACAACCTGGGATGTACACTGACCAATTACAAAAACATGTAACGACACACCTCCTAGGAGGCCTTCCATCTTTTCAATGAAATGAAACGCAAAGGCTTTTTGCGTTTTCTCGAAAAAATAATTGAGAAGACTATATGGTGTGCACAATAAAAGAGAGCATTCTATCACAATTTCCTTCTGCGTACCAATAAGGCAATAAATGCACACAGGTTCATCTATGCCAAGTTCTCATATACTCAAGAGTAATAAAACAAGACTGCTGCACACGATTAGCAGCCCTTCACGTGCAAAGCAGGTTCAAGTAACCAAATTCAAACACAAAAATAAATCAAATAGATACAGTTATGTTGACTTGTTTTCTTACTCTTAATATTTGTTAATGTGAAAGGAAAGATATAAAAACATGAAATTTTGCATGCTTTTGAAGAAAGGCTGAAATCTTAAATCAAACTTAAAAAAATTATCTATACTATCTATAAGTATGAGTTGTATTGAGATACTAATCACCTTTTAACAATCCATCAAACATGATCAACAGAATGAGTGGAACTTTTCTTGCAATGCCGGTAAGTTTCAGTTGTTTATATCGCAACTAGTGTTAATTAGTCCATTAATCATCACTACAAAATGACCAGATAACCTCATGTTCTGTATTTTTGTTTTGTTTTAACTGTGAAAATTAAAATTTCTCAAACACTGCCTCTGTTTCGCTATCTCCCTCCAGTTTCACCGCCTCATACCCTTTCCTATGTTTCATCAACAACACACTTTAGCTAATTTGGACAAAAAATAATCATCCGCAAGAATTTTGGAAGAGTTGTTTTTTCAGCCTTATATCATTCTTCAACCATCTGTCAGTGGTTAGTTCAGTTGTTACATTATATGCTGCGACGGATCTACGCTGCACGTGCAGGATAGCGTATTGCAAGCACAGGAAAATTTTAAGCCCACATATAGAAATGATCGTAGAGTTCCATGTTAACTTGAAAACATTGATTCAAGAAGTTTCAGATAACATTGAAGAAAAAGAATCAGATAACATTCAAGAAAAAGAATCAGATAACATGCACATCTTGAGAGCAAATAAATGAATTTCATATACAAAAATATAAAATAAAAACAAACTCGTAAGCATGACAAATGAAATTAGATAGTAATTAACTAGGAGATGATAAGTAAAATGAAGAGCCTATAAGCATATGAGTGGCTAAGGGAGATATGGCATTGTCCACAACCACTGGATGGATAATTATGAGATAGGATCAAAGATTTCGGATGGCTCGGATTAGAAGTGTCAAGACCAACTAATGCCTTTTATACTGGTTTAGCTATAGATATATGCTTGAGTTCAAGGTGTGGAATCTACTTAGATATATATTTATGATTACGAAACATTTTTTACATGGCTCCAGAGAAGTGGTTATCATTAGTTAACATATTCGGCAAGGCCCGGATTTGTAGTGGTCACAGTTCATGGCTCTGCACAAACTGTGCCCGCACAGATAAGTGGAAGAGGTGCCTGCGACAGGGTATAACGCAGGAGGGCAGAAGGTGGTGCCTGAGATGGGGTAGAACATAAGAGGCGAAGCCTGCAACGGGACAGAACACAGCAGGCAGCACTGCCATGGGGCCAAACAACAGGATGCGGCACCGGCACTGGTAAAGAACAGGAGGTGATCCGGCCACATGACAGAATAGAACGACACAAGTGGATTTCACCAGCGACGGCGACACAGCAGATCAACGGAATCTTGCAAAAAGCGATGTATTGATGGGGGCGATTTGGTATCATCAGAGTCGAGAAATGTGAGGGCAAACATTTCCATGCAATTCAAAGGATCTGAGCTTGGTACTGGGCAGGGGTTCTTCCTAGTTGTCAACCAAAATCCATGGAGGTGGGTCCCAAATGCAATTCCGATTTCATTATGATCCAAACAACAGGTATTGCTGAGAGGCACAATTCCTGGTCCCCAATACCCAGCTTAATTCCAATATCCCAGTAATTGGTCTACCTTCTAGCCAAACCAACTACTAAAAGGATTCTGAAGGTTAATTTCTTCTAGGTTAAACAACCATGCCATATAACTCCATAAATTTGTTAATTAACTCGTACTAGCAGAGTGTCTAGAAAAATAAAAATGCTCACTACTACCAGCTTGCATTTTTCACCATCAGCGGTTGTTTCCTGTTTCCAAATATTATTACTGTATAGTCACTCACTAAAATTTCTCATCGCATATTAGGAGAACTTGGTTTTATAAACTGGGAAAAGAGAATTTCGATTTCAGATTTCAGATTCCGCAAACATTAAAATGTAATAATTGGGCCATCAGTAGGGTAGCATCAGAATCAACATTCATTAGACAAATAAGAACTCCAGCATATCCTGTTGAATTGACATGTCAAGGCATTTCAGATGAATTTAATATGCACCTAAGCAAGGCCATGGCCACCCAAGTGAGTCCTATCACACATATCATGTAGCAGGAATAGCAAATAAACATATTATCTAATGTTTGTTAGTAGAACCATTTACCTCAACATAACAGATGCCTTGAGGATCAGAAGTTCCAATGAGAACGAGATCACATGGGATCTCATCATTCTCATGGAGCCACACTATATTTCCGACATGTATCTCCCTTGCTTTGATCTGAAAACACAAATTAGTATTGTACAATCAAATATTCATCAATCTAAACCCAAGTAGCCCTAAGTAGAACCATTTGAAATAGGCAGAATTGTTCTATGACAACACGAATGTGTGGTGGTTGCTGAACGTCAATCTAAAATCAACAATTCACTGAAGACTCTACAAAAAATATGGTCATTTACTATAGAAGGCCCAGTAAAATATCGTTGGTTCCAAATCTAGTGGAGATAAGATGTGTAAGATGTCAATCTTAGATCTTATTCAGTTTGATGCATCCAAATATTGAAAGAACTCCTAACAATTAGCCATCAAATCTGATAATTCGACCATCTATAATCAACTATTAAGCCTTTGCTTAAAGTATTTGACAAATAAGATTTTTCCTCGTCCCTGCTCTCTCCTAAATCTCAGAATAGTATCTGTTTTTCAAGGGACATGGAATGTTCTGTCAAATGACGATGATTATTGATTCTGAAATGTCGATTACAAAATTATCAATTGTTCAGTGTCCTCAGCAAACATCATACTTTTGCAGTGTCCCAGAGTTAATTTTTCCTAAGAAGTACAACTTCATCCATTTAGCCGAACATGAAAGATACACTGACAAGTGACAACTCCTATAATCCATTCACTCTCACTGATATCGATGATCCATAAGGCACACGTAACAATGCACTGTTAGGTCTTTACAGTACACAGGTGCGCATACAAGTTCCAGCACAAGCAATAGCAAATTACAAGTGAGTGCAGAAACTTCAAGCTTTAGGCTTTATACTTTGAAACAATTTGTGGTACCGACTGCCAAACTGAACAAATGATATCAGATTATGGCTGACAAACAGAAGTAATGATGAATGCAAATATTGACACAACATTTTAACAGGCTAAGGAGGATGTTGTTCTCTCTCCACTGAGAGAGAAATAAATGTTGGTGAAGAAAGGGGGGAAAACCTGTCTACGGATGCCATCCTTTACCACCCAGATTCTCCTTTCATTTACTTTCTTGTCGGAAAGATACCTATTGTAATCATCCCAAGCCTCTTTTGAAGCAGAAACAATGAAGATTATGGCAAGCGGGCCCCATGTAGTTGCAGGACTTACAGGAGTAATAGTGGGCCACAACTGAAGGCAGGCGATTAGCAGAAAATACTGATTCATGAAACGCCTGAAATATTTAGAGAAGTGAACATGGAAGAAATGTAATTTAATGCAGAAATAGTGACGGAATAAATTCACTAGAAAAGGAAACAGGACGGTTTTGTCGGGTTTTTAACAAAGTGCTAAAAGATGATGGGTCTCATGTTCGTTGCAGGTCAGAGTACTATACTTGAATGGTAGAGAGTGTGCACAAATACCAAAACAGTAGAAAATAACTGAGAACCTGACCTGAATTGTTCCAATAAATTCTTAGGGAGAAAATTCCACAAGGTGTATTTGGTATTGGAAACCCGATTGTCACGGTAGGAATCCCGGCAGGACTCATCGTTGATATATACAAAACGTTGCATTTTTTAGCTAGATGTCACTTCTGTGCCATTTAATGCACTGCACATTGATCACTCTGACAGAAAGAGACAGTCAAATATGAACATAAAAAGGGATATGATAACGACAGTACAAGTACCAAATTGTAAGATATGCTTGCGTTTGAGAATGCATTTTTATGTGTTTCCTGAAATTTTAAATCCAGCTTAATTCAGGAGAAGATGAATCTTGCAAATCCTCGTGGCAGTGGCTAATCATGTATCTACGTGCTGCTTCTCGACTCTTCTTACCTAAAGAAGGCAGCACACAACTGCTAAGAAATCTAAAACATACAGCCATATATGGATGCTACTATGGAAACAAACTATGCATACACACACACATTGGTTTGAGATTTGCTATAGAACTGCGCAGCCTCATAAAGAGCAGAAAAGGTGAAAACAAATTGCTACAGATACAGATTAGTACGCGATGCCCCAGATGCTCTTAAGAATGGAATCCTACTATCCCAATCCTGAATAATGGGTATCAAATTGACGGGATATGCTCACCACACATTGCATTCCACTTCGCGTGCCCGCGAACGTCGTCGGCCGCGGCGGCGGCGGCGGCGGGGGGTTCCCTCTTCAAACCTGCGTCCTAGCGGATCGCGGAATCTTAGGGAAGAGGAGTCAGGGGTGGCCGAGACGAGGGTTGCGGGTGCGGGTGCGGGTGGCAGGGGGTGTCGGTCGGTCAAGGAATCGGGAGCTTTGGCTCTCGGAGAAGACGCCGTTGGTGCCCTCGAGTCTCGAGACTCCGGAGTCTCTAGAGAAAGGCGGCGCCTCAAGGAAGAAAAAACGAAAGGGATGCCCTTCCGCGGTTGAGTCTCTCCGCGGTTCCGCCCCTGCGTCTACAACCGGACCCCAAAAGCCCCGGCGGGCTGCGTCCGGACACAAAAAATGTTGTCCAACTGAATGCTCTATATTTGATCCAAACATTCGAATTGATGGATAAGTACTTTTTATCACCGGTTTATATCTAGAGCAGATATGATATATACATCGCTCGTCGTTCGACTCATCGCTAGGGCGAAAGAAGTCATTATCATGCTTGAAGCAGTGGCATCGAAGAACTCATGGATTTGACAATGCTCTCTTTGGCACGTCAGGTTCATGCAATGCGGCTACGGTCGTCGGGGAAGGTGACGGAGGCGTCCGGGCGATGCGGCGGAACGAGGCGAGGTCGAGGATGGCGGCTGCTGCGGTCGGGGACGACGGAGACGGCCGGGGCGACGAGACGGCTCCCTGGTGAGCTGCAGCTCCGGTGAGCGGCAGTCGAGCTCGGGGGCGACGGCTTCGGGGTTCCTGGGCATCGAGGGGATGTCAAAAAGGTGCGAAACGAAGAGAGGGTTCGGGTGCACAACTTAGAGGTCGAGGGGTGGCTCACCGGCGGCGATGAACTGCAGCGGCGGAGGCGAGATGCGTTTGGCGAGGGCGTGGGCGGTGGTGGGTTTTGGGGTTAGGGTTTTAGGGGTGTGAGAGAGAAGGGGAAGGGCTTTATATAGGGCATGATCGTGGGCGAGGGGGGAACGCGGGATCGCGATCCCGAGAAGATCGCGGCGGCGGGCGGTGGTTGTCGCTGTCGGTGTCAAAACCGGCGGATCTCGGGTAGGGGGTCCCGAACTATGCGTCTAAGGCGGATGGTAACAGGAGGCAGGGGACAGGATGTTTTACTCAGGTTCGGGCCCTCTTGATGGAGGTAAAACCCTATGTTCTACTTGATTTATTCTTGATAATATGAGTAGTACAAGAGTTGATCTACCACGAGATCGGAGAGGCTAAACCCTAGAAGCTAGCCTATGGTATGATTGTATGTTATCCTACGGACTAAAACCCTCCGGTTTATATAGACACCGGAAGAGGATAGGGTTACACAAGGTCGGTTACAAAGGAGGAGATATACATATCCGTATTGCCTAGCTTGCCTTCCACGCTAAGTAGAGTCCCATCCGGACACGGGACGAAGTCTTCAATCTTGTATCTTCATAATCCAACAGTCCGGCCAAAGGATATAATCCGGCTGTTCGGGGACCCCCTAATCTAGGACTCCCTCAGTAGCCCCTGAACCAGCCTTCAATGACGATGAGTCCGGCGCGCAGTGTTGTTTTCGGCATTGCAAGGCGGGTTCCTCCTCCGAATACACCACGGAAGAATTTGAATACAAGGATAGTGTCCGACCCTGCAAAATAAGTTCCACATACCACCGTAGAGAGAATAATATTACCACAAATCTAATCTGCTGACACGTTTTGGCAGCATGACATCACGCCACGGCCCGGTAATTATTTGAACCGTTTTTCTTTAATCAGCCCCGCACATAACGCGAGGTGGTTTCTTGACACGTCTTATCAAAGTAGAGATCGTGTTTCCCTTATTACGGGATTCTCATCAATACGGATGTGGGTAACTCAACCGCGCCATCAATTACGGCGCTTGGGGGATAAGCGAGTTTTACCAGGCTAGTGGGGGCGCATAGTTTAGTCCGCCCTTATAAAGGGATAAGATCTCACATTTTTCTACCTACGCCTTCTTCCTGCTTGCTCATCCATTCTCGCGCACTCGAGCTCCAGCGCCCAAGTCCGCATCCTCCTCCTCAACTCTCTCCAAACATGTCCGGAGCGGGAGGCAAGTGGATGGCCTCCTCCGTCACGGAGGGGCACATCAAAAAGTTACGTGGAGCCGGATACTTAGCCGCGGATATCGCGCACCGGCTGCCAGCCGCGGGGCAGATCGTCCCTACCCCGGAACCTCACGAAAGGGTGGTTTTCCTCCCCCATTTCGTCCGTGGATTGGGGTTTCCCCTCCATCCATTCGTCCGCGGCCTCATGTTCTACTACGGACTGGACTTTCATAATCTGGCCCCGAATTTCATCCTCAACATCTCGGCGTTCATCGTCGTGTGCGAGGCTTTCCTCCGCATCCGGCCCCATTTCGGCCTGTGGCTGAAGACCTTCAATATCAAGCCGAAGGTGCTGGGCAGCCAACAAACGGAATGCGGCGGAGCCATGGTGGGCAAAATGTCCAATGTTATATGGCTCGAGGGCTCCTTCGTGGAGACCATAAAGGGGTGGCAATCGGGGTGGTTCTACATCACCGAGCCATGCGACACCAACTGGGTGGCGGCCCCCGAGTTTCGATCTGGAATCCCCACGCGACTCACTTCTTGGAAGGAGAAGGGCCTGTCCTGGGGTTCATCGGTGGAGCTGGACGGATTCCAGAAGTGTATCCGAAACATGATAAGCAAGAAACTTAAACTTGTCAACATAGTCCAGGTCATGCTCTTCCGCCGGATCCTCCCGTGTCAACAACGGGATTTCAACTTATGGGAGTTCGACCCGGCCCGGCACAAGACTCTAAGCGAGCTCTTCGACACGACGCATAAAGACGTCTGGAGGGTGCTGTTCAAGGGCGCCGAGGTCCCTCCTTCTCTTACCGAGGACCGCGGGCTAAGCGCGAAGCATTCTGCGAATCCGGTAAGTTCTGTACATCTGATAGGGTGTTTATTTCCCATAGCTTAATCATGTGCGGGGTCTGAGCTCTCATGCCTTTGACAGGACTGGGTGGAGACATCGGAGCAGATCAACTGTCCGGCCCCTCTGCCCGAAGACCCTGCGGACGCTCTCCTGACGGAGATGCGGACTCCGGCTCCTTATGAGGTGCCGGATAAGACCAAGAAAAAGGCCAAGGGAACCCGAAAGAGTTCCTGGCGCCAGGTGGTATCGGACTCATCGTCCAATAACTTCGAGACGCACTCCTGCCACGAAAACGAGGAGAAGGAAGACGAAGACTCTCCCCCTCCAGCCGGGGGAGACAAGAAGAGGAAGGCCGCCCCAACCGGGGAGACCGAAGGGTCCAAGAAGGGAAGGACTCTCCTTCCGGACTATTCCACCACCGCCGCCGACGGCGAAGACGAGTGGCTACTCAGGGCCAAGCCCCTGGCGAAGTCGTAAGTATTCGGATACCAGAGTAACTCATAGCATACCTTTGCCGCACTGCCTCTCCTAACGTCGAATATGATTATGCAGTCCGCCCCAAGCCCGTATCGATGTATCATCGTCGGACGGTTCCTTGGACTCGTCGGACATGAATAGTGATACACTTCCAACCGCCACCTCTCCTTGCCCTACGGACAATGCCGAGGTACTATCTCAGGGGGCACCGAGCCGGAGGGAGACTGTCCCGGAGGCGCCTCAAGGCGACCTTCCGGACTCCAGGAGCAAAGGGAGCAAGGCTCCCAGAGGCTCTAAGTTCGGCTCTCAGCCGAACACCGCGCCGGAACCTCCAGTGGTTCCGGACTCGGGCAGGCGGCCCCCTTCCAAAAGGGGCAAGACGCCCGTGCCGGCGACCTCTATCCATCCAGAGGCACCGGACAACCTGCTGGGAGCGCTTCACGGTGCTTCCATCGACGAAGAGCACCGCACTATTATGAGTGCGGTGATCAAGAAGGTTCAGTCCGCCAAGAGCGGACTGACTGAAGCCTGTGCCAGCCTTCTAACAGGCTTTGAGGTAAGTATTTAAAATATAGGAAAAATATTACCGCATAGACAGTAGCCCCTGATGCTCTGTTTGGTGTTCACAAAGAAAAGCCGAATAGAGGATCAAATAATATATGCAGGAGTCTAATATAAGTATGTCTGTATGCGTATGCAGGCTTCGCTGCTGACCTCTGCCGCACTGACTGCGGAGGTTGCCGCACTGAAGCAGGACCTCGAGGGGTCCGAGAAAGAGCTCAGCCTTGCCAAGAGGCAGCTCGAGGAGAACAAAGGTAAGTAATACCTTGTCTATATATATAAAAGAAAATGTGATTGCGAAATGATAGGATCATCATGATTGTGCCAGGGGCCACGACCGAAGTGGCGACCCTAAAGCAAGCATTGTCCGAGGCCGAAGACAAAGCGGCCAAGGAGCGCACCGAGCGAGAAAAGCAAGAGGCACGGGTGGGCGAGGTGCAGCAAGAGCTCCGAACTCTCGTGACGAAGCACGAGGCGTTGGAGCTTGACTCGAAGACGCGAGAGTCTGAGCTTCCCGCGGCTCTCGAGAGCGCAAAGAATGCCAAGACTGAAGCCCAAAAGGCCCTCCAGGAGATTGAGGTGATGAGGAAGATAGCGGCGGGTAAGGCATTCAATATGTAAAGCAAGCATGTGAAAGTAAATTATTTGTTACTTACCCGAGTCCGGAGCTCTCCAGGAGTATTCGCAGATTTTCCCCGCAGCGTGTCGGATGCCGCGAAATTTTACCAGGCCGAGGAGGGAAGCTCGACGGAGAAGCTGTTCTGGTCTCAGTATACTGGGACCGAACACCTGATGCCTATGAGCGACCAGCTGAAGCAACTGGTCGAGCTGCACAAGGCGGCCGAACAGGCCATGAGGGGCCTTATAGTCCGGATGTGGCCTGGCGACTCCCTTCCCAACAACTACTTTGGCCTGGTGAGGCGGCTTATGGATGCCTGCCCATGGCTGGAGGCCATAAAGCGGTCCGTCTATATCGAGGGTGCACGCCAGGCCTTTGCCCGTGCGAAGGTGCACTGGGCCAAGATGGACGCTGAGAAGCTGGTGAAGGAGGGGCCGCCGCAAGGCAAGGAGCATCGCCACCCCGAAATGTATTATGAGGGTGTCTGAAGGGTGCCCGTCTTGTGGCAGACGAGTGTGCAAAAGATGTAATTTTTGAATGAACTTGCTCGTGTGATCCTGTATTTATGAAAACTTGTTCATATGCGTTGTGCAACGCTTGTTTGAATTTAAAATATTACCTTCTGTGTGGCTGTTTATCAAATCTGAGAGATGGCCAGTCGTCGGCTTCTGCCCCCATGCCACGAGTGCTGGGGTGTTCGGGATAAACCTGAGCACTCTTTTCCCATTGTTGGGTCCTTCGAGGGAGGTGCTCAGCACAACGAACAAGGCAACCGGACTATAATGCTTTATCACTCTCACTTAGCCATAGAATTCTACAATTTTAAATTTTGGCGAAGCCCCTAGTATTCGGAAGGCCGAATTCGGGGCGCTATACACGCCTTAAGCTGGACAAAGCCGACTCCTCGCTCTAAGCGGCATAAGTCTGTAGGGACTCGAAACCTCTCGAACAGCGACCAGCTCTCGCCTTATCATGACAGTCAGTTTTAGCTTTCTCTACTGAGGTGCTTAGCCCAGCTGAACCGGGGCACAATCGCAGTAGTTCTCCCAGTGCTACCTTAATCGATATAGCGGAACGTAAGGTACCAAAACATGGGAGCCGGGCAAACCCAACTATTGACCCAAGACATAATTCGGAGCTGATGCATATAATGCTATAAGTTCGGGGTGCCGCACTGTCGAAAGTGTTCGGACTTCTCACGCCGTATTATGGGGTATGCTTAAGCCCCTAGCGTATTGGTCGTATCAGAGTGTACGGGTGCTGGATGTCATGAATGAACATACATACATATATATACATATATATATAGGACAAATGTTTTCTACAAGCAGTGGTAGTTACCACCACTTGCATTTTGTATGTTGTATGTAGTATCTGACGAAACCGAGAGTATGTACATGTAGTATGTAGTATATAACAATGATTAGGTAGTATATATACTAATTTTTAGGTAGTATATACCTTGTTTTGAGTATGCTCTTTTTTACGTACAAATATGTACGTATTTCGCAAATATAACAAAAACTATGGGCTCATATGCAATTTTTTCATGTAACTTGCTTTGAAATATCTTAGATATAGTATATGAACATATTTAAAATAATAAAATAGTATATATAGTACCACATGGTAGTATATGAGACATGTGGGGTAACTACCCCAGGTGGTAGGATGGATTTTCCCTATATATATAAGAAGAATAGAGAATGCGATAATAGTCTAGCGATATGCATTGTTTATTCAAAAAGGTGCATTAAAGCAGAATGATACAAGTAGTGCGATAAGCAAAAAGTAGGACTATTTGACATGTCCCCTCCAAGGGCAAGCTGAGGAATGGTATTTAAAGAAGATATTTCACTCGTTGTCAGAGACCACCTGGGAGTTCAGTGGTGCGACGTAGCTTTCTGCCTTCTTGGTTGTTGCATCATGTGTCCGGCAACCGTGCTGCCGGACGGGGTTTCCAGAGATTAAAGTTCTGAAAGAGAGAAAAATAACAAAGCGGGAAGCCCCTAGTGCGGTTGAGCCGCGTCTTGGGGCGTGCCGTAGTCGTACCCCCTCCCCACCTGTGCCCGTGGTATTTTTAATGCGTAATTATGTACGCGTGGCACGGATTTCGCCGTTTGGCTGGTACTGGGGTGGGGGTCGCATTGCTATGCGAGCTTGGATCGTGCCAGGCGGTTTTGTTGCCGATTACTCCGTGCGCGCTTGAAGGTGTCCGGGTCTTGAATCGCCGAACTGGTGGATTGCCTTAAGAGGCTGCTTTGCGCTTCTGCTGCGAGGGCCGCAGTGTGCTCCTATGTACGGAGAGAGCGCTCTGTGTTTCCATTGAATGTGATGACCCCCCGAGGTCCTAGCATCTTGAGCTTGAGATATGCATAATGCGGTACCGCATTGAATCTCGCAAATGCGGTTCGCCCGAGCAGTGCATGATAGCCGCTGCGGAACGGGACTATATCGAAGATTAACTCCTCGCTTTGGAAGTTATCCGGGGATCTGAAGACCACTTCCAGTGTGACTGAGCCTATGCAATGGGCCTCTACACCTGGTATGACGCCTTTAAAGATCGTTTTTGTGGGTTTGATCCTTGAGGGGTCTGTGTCCCGATAAAGCAGGTTCAGACTGCTGCCGCCATCCATAAGGACTCGAGTGAGATGAAATCCGTCAATGATTGGGTCTAGGACCAGTGCGGTGAATCCGCCATGACGGATACTAGTGGGGTGGTCCCTGCGATCGAAGGTGATCGGACAAGAGGACCATGGGTTGAACTTTGGGGCGACTGGCTCCAACGCATATGCGTCCCTTAGTGCACGCTTCCGCTCCCTCTTGGGAATGTGGGTTGCGTATATCATGTTCATCGTCCGCACTTGTGGGGGGAACCTCTTCTGTCCTCCGGTGTTCGGCTGTCGGGGCTCCTCCTCGTCGTCGTTATGCAATCCCTTATCTTTGTTTTCGGCATTTAACTTGCCAGCCTGCTCGAACACCCAACAATCCCTGTTGATGTGGCTGGCTGACTTGTCGGGGGTGCCATGTATTTGAAACGAGCGATCGAGTATATGGTCCAAACTGGACGGGCCCGGAGTGCTTCTTTTGAATGGCTTTTTCTGCTGACCGGGTTTAGAGCCTTTGAATCCGGCATTGACTGTCGTATCCTCGGTATTGTCGCTGTTAATGCGGCTGAAAGGATCGATATGGTTGACTAGAGGGGGGGTGAATAGGCAACTACCAATTTTTAGCTTTTCTTTACCAAATTAAACTTTGCATCAAAGTAGGTTGTCTAGATGTGCAACTAGGTGAGCAACCTATATAATGCAATAACAACACGCATACAAGCAAGCAAGGGTAGAAACACTAAAGAGTTTGCACAAGTAAAGGTAAGAGATAACCAAGAGTGGATCCGGTGAAGACGAGGATGTGTTACCAAAGTTCCTTCCTTTTGAGGGGAAGTACGTCTCCGTTGGAGCGGTGTGGAGGCACAATGCTCCCCAAGAAGCCACTAGGACCACCGTATTCTCCTCACGCCCTCACACAATGCGAGATGCCGTGATTCCACTATTGGTGCCCTTGAAGGCGGCGACCGAACCTTTAAAAACAAGGTTGGGGCAATCTCCACAACTTAATCGGAGGCTCCCAACAAGACCATGAAACTTCACCACAATGGAATATGGCTCCAAGATGACCTCAACCGTCTAGGGTGCTCAAACACCCAAGAGTAACAAGATCCGCTAGGGATGAGTGGGGGAATCAAAAATCCCTTGGTGGAAGTGTAGATCGGAGCCTTCTCAACCACTCCCGAGCAAATCAACAAGTTTGATTGGCTAGGGAGATAGATCGGGCAAAATGAAGTTTGGAGTATTTAATGGAGCTTGAGCAATAAATGGAGCTTGGGGGAGGAAGAGGTAGGTGAGAAGGAGGAAGGGGACTCCCTTTTATAGTGGGGGCAACAATCCCGTTGCCCCCCACCAACCAGCCCCGCACAGGGCGGTACTACCGCTGAGAGGGGGCGGTACTACCGCCAGGCGACGGTACTGCCGTGCCAGCCAGCGGTACTACCGCGCTGAGGAGACTTAGTAGGGAACGGACCCAAATGCGGTACTACCGCGGTGGTAGGGCGGTACTACTACTCCTGAAACGGTACTACCGCCACTACAACCGTGACTAGTGCCGCAAAACCCGACACGAGAAAAAGACCTCTCGAATCGAGGCGGTAGGAGCCAGACT
This sequence comes from Triticum urartu, assembly GCF_003073215.2. Classification (NCBI taxonomy): domain Eukaryota; kingdom Viridiplantae; phylum Streptophyta; class Magnoliopsida; order Poales; family Poaceae; genus Triticum; species Triticum urartu. The sequence continues at coordinate 490,506,478 of NC_053023.1, read as the reverse complement.
ACCCAGCGGTACTACGGTAGTGGGGTCAAGGGCGGTAGTACCGTTGTGCAGCGGTACTACCGCTTGTGACCCTTCGGCCGTAGTACCGCAGGCAGTGCGGTACTATCGCTGGGGCGCGCGAGAGAGAAGGGATCTCTCAAATATGCTAAGGACAAGGCGGAGGTTCCAGGCCCCCAGCCATACTACTGCTGTGGAGCCAAGGGCGGTACTACCGCTGCAGAGCGGTACTGCCGCTTGGCTCCTCAGCGGTACTATCGCTGGGTGCGCGGTACTACCGCTTAGACCCAGACAGGACATGAAAGAGAGGAGAGATCTCTTCAATGGAAAGGAAATGTTCGGAGGGTGAGAAGCTGATGTGTACGTGATGATTCCACCATGCAAAACCCCAGCGGACCCCCTCTTGATAGCACGGTGCCCTCTACGCAACTAGTCCATCGAGAAAGAAGCGAAAGAGCTACACCGTCTTGAAATACACTCCGAGGGGAAGAAGGCGTCTCGTGCCAGGGGAGAATCTGTGAATTATTCAAAGCACAAGATTAGTCCGCAAACATGTTGTCATCAATCACCAAAACTACCTTGAGAGAGATATGCTGTAACAATCTCCCCTTTTTTGGTGGATTGATGACAATTAGGGATTTGCGCAAGGAAAAGAAATAAAATGAAGAAAGCTAAGAACTACAAAATATAGACGGGCTCCCCCAGAATGTGTGCACCAAGAGATGGCACGACCCACGCATTCGGATCAACACTCCCCCTATATTTTATAGTCCAACAATACTAAGCACAAGATATATGGGAGAAGTGAATAAACAGGACAAGCATGCATCTCTCAATAAACTACAGTACTCAGACAAGACATAAGTAATAAGGTAGCGATAGGGAGCATATGTCTCACACCATACGTCTAGAGCTTAGGTCTCACACCAAACCAAACCAAAGAAGGACACCAAGAGAACACACAAGAAACCACAAGACGACTCAAAACACGACACAAGAAGCAAATCCCTACACTCTCTCCCCCTTTGGCAGCGAGACACCAAAAAGGGCATAGAGTGACACTACGACTCCAGGTGATGGGAGGTGGAAGAGCTCGAACATCACATCTCTGCATCTTCATCGTGGGTCGAAAACTGCTCGACATCGGAGTCGGTCCAGTGGCAATTCTGATGAATCCAGTCCTCCTCTTTAGTGATCTGACCCTCAGACCCACTGGCAACTGTTGCTCCCATCTGACGCATGAGCTCCTTGTGGCGCGTCCTGGCATGCTTCTCCGCCACATGAGTCATGTACTGACCATGAGACTCCATGCAGAAAAGCTTCTTCATCTTGCGCTTAAGTTTCTGTGCCCACGACGGTTCTGCACTAGAGGGGCCAAAGTTCTCCTCATGATCATCAGTAGCAGCCTCACCCTCGGTCCCCATGGCAGCAGCAGCAGCATCAGCAGACGGCCCCCCTGTGGCAGCAGTAGCAGATGGACCTCCTGTGTGAGGCGCTGTCCAGTTGTCCTTCTTCCTCAGACGCTTGATCTCATGAGACACCAAGTCTCCAGTCTCTAGCAACACTCTGGGATAAGTCTGTGCCCAGGCCCTCTCAATGAGCCTCATGATGAATGGACCATAGATAGGACACTTGCGCTCAGACACGGCAGATAGAAGTTCAGACCACATGACATGAGAGATATCCAGGCTCTCTCCAGTGCTTGCTTCCTTCTGACAGAAAAGGAGCATGTCCACGAGGTAAGAGTGGACCATATCCAGATTCCCGATCCGAGGGAAGAGAGTCTCACGGAATATGCGATGAAGAATGTCCAGATACGGAGACAGCTCATAGGTCTTCTTCTCAGTTACTGGGTGAACCTTCACAGTGCAGTAGGGCCAAAGGGCTTGCTTGTGGGTGGATGTAGCATTGCGGTGAGGACGGAAACCGACAGGAGTCTCAAGCCCGTTGTCCACCACATCAAGTAACCCCATGAACGCCTGCCCACTTGACAGAAAGCAGCTTGCCATTGGTCATCCATGTCAGAGTCCTGTCGACATCCGTCCCAAGATGGACGGTGGCATAGAATTGAGCCACCAAATCCGCATCGAAATCCTTGTTGAATTGCATGATCCTGAGAATGTTCAGCTGAGTGCACATCTGAAGGGCTTCGCCAAAGTACTCTGGGTCCTTCTCCATAGCATCAGTGTCAATGGAGCGAACATCAACAAAAAGATTCTTCTTGGCCTTGATCACATCAAAGTAGATGGCAAACTGAAAACGGTTCCAGAACGGGCGGTTGACCAAAGTGGGTTCTTGGTCCACCGCATAGGGGTTGCGGCGACGCTTCTCCCAAAACTCCTTGTTGGTCATCTCAGTCACAGTCTTCCCTTTTGGCTTGTTGGCGGCTCGCTTCGATTGCTGAGGAGGTGGAGGAACACTTGCAGATGCACTTGCTGGAGGCGGTTGGGTGCTCGAGGAACCACCGGCTGGCTCTGAGGTGCGGTAGCGTTTTGATGTGGCACGCCCGGGGTTGATACGGCGACCTTGCTGCTCGGAAAGGTCATCACCTGGAGCCAAACACAAGAACACAACCAGAAAGAACGAGCATAAGCCAACAAACTCAACAAAAGATCAAGGTAAGGCAGGAAAAAGATGGAAATTGGCATGCAGCGGTAGTACCGTGACCTGCCCGTGGTAGTACCGCCCCAAGCGGTAGTACCGCCCCAGAGGGAGCGGTAGTACCGCTCTAGGTCAAGCGGTAGTACCGCTCCAAGAGAGCGGTAGTACCGCTTGAGGCGGAGAAACAACAGTTTCTTAGCACGAGGCGGTGAAACAGCGGGTTCCTACTACCGTGGTCAGATCCGGCACTACCGGCCTACCAAATTCAAAAATAATCCTACCAAACTCTAATCGGGATAGTATAGTTGCTTTCTCCAACCAACTCAAGCCTAGATTTAGCCAAAAATCTAGAGATGCAACCACCATTGCCCCTAAGAAACAAGAACTGAAAAAGAGACAAAACAAAAGAAGAAACGGGGGCAATACCGGCATCCATGGCAAGAGGACATGGTGGGGATCGACTCCACCAAAGGAAATGGAGAGGGACGCCCCGGAGACGGAGATCCGCCGGAGCCCTCCCGCGGCGAGTGGAGGCTGGAGAGAGGAAGAGAAAAGAGGGGCGAAGTGAATGGGTATGGGGGAGAAGAAACCTCCCCCTGCCTCGACTTAACCCCCTGTTCTCGTACCCAGCGGTAGTACCGCTTATAAGCGGTAGTACCGCGCACCACCAGCGGTAGTACCGCCCAGCACGCCACGGCAACTAAACAACACGGCTTTAGCTCGACGAAACGACAAAAACGGCAAGAGAAAAACAAGCACGCCAGCAAACGACCAAGACACACCTCTTCAAACGAGGGCGGTGGCCGAGGCCACCTATGTTTGAGTCAAAAGGTATGGCACCGAGAAGATTTTAACCTTGGGCCCATGACCAAAACTCGTCTTTGAAGCACAAGTGACATTAAAAATGGCTAACATGAAAGACTTGATCAATTTATGCATAATGGGGGGAGGGAGAGTTCATTGAGAGAACAACACTCCCCCTATGTCCATGCCTACACCTAAACTAGACAACAAATTGAGCATGGTAGGGTGTGCACGGGTTCAAGCCACATTGCTCGAATCAATGATATTTAGCTCATGCCTTAACTCGCGAAATCTTGCTTCATCCAAGGGCTTCGTGAAAATATCTGCAAGGTTGTCATGAGTGTTGACATAGTTGAGCTTGATCTCTCCTCGCCTAATGTGATCCCGGATGAAGTGATACCGAATCTCAATATGCTTCGTCTTGAAGTGTTGCACTGGGTTGAGAGAAATCTTGATGGCACTTTCATTGTCACACCAAAGAGGCACTTTGTCACAAGTGACACCGTAATCCTTTAAGTTTGCCTCATCCATAGAAGTTGTGCACAACAACTACCGGCGGCAACATACTCCGCCTCAGTGGACGAGAGAGACACACAACTTTGCTTTTTGGAAGACCAACTTACCAAAGAGAAACCAAGGAATTGGCACCCTCCGGAAGTGGACTTCCTATCCACTTTGTCTCCCGCCCAATCGGAATCCGAGTACCCTACAAGCTTGAAGTTTGATCCTCTTGGGTACCATAAGCCAAAGTTTGGGGTATGAGCCAAATATCGAAAGATTCGTTTGACCGCCACATAGTGACTTTCCTTAGGTGCGGCTTGAAACCGTGCACAAATTTCCACACTCAACATGATGTCCGGTCTAGATGCACAAAGGTAAAGCAAGGATCCAATCATGGAACGATATACCTTTTGATCCACCACTTTACCATTGGGATCTAAGTCAAGTTGGCACTTGGTGGGCATTGGAGTGGAGGCCGGCTTGACGTCACTTAGCTTGAATCTCTTGAGCATGTCTTGAGTGTATTTGGATTGATTGATGAAGGTTCCTTCTCTTCTTTGCTTCACTTCTAACCCTAGAAAGAACTTCAACTCTCCCATGGAGGACATCTCGAACTTTGAGGTCATGAGAGCGGCAAATTCCTCATAGAAAGCTTTGTTAGGAGAACCAAAGATAATATCATCAACATATAATTGGCACACAAACAACTCCCCTTTGACCTTCTTAGTAAAAAGAGTGGGGTCGATTAGCCCAACTTCAAAACCACGGTCTTGTAACAACTCGGTAAGGTGGTCATACCACGCACATGGGGCTTGTTTAAGGCCATAGAGTGCCTTATCGAGTTGATACACATGATCGGGAAAGTAGGGATCCTCGAACCCGGGGGGTTGCTTGACGTAAACCAATTCATTAATGGGACCATTAAGAAAAGCACTCTTCACATCCATTTGTTGTAACTTAAAGTTATGATGAGAAGCATATGCAATCAACATGCGAATGGATTCAAGACGAGCAACGGGAGCAAAGGTTTCACCGTAGTTGATACCCTCGACTTGGGAGTAGCCCTGTGCTACCAAACGAGCCTTGTTGCGGATGATAATCCCATGGGCATCTTGCTTGTTCTTGAATATCCACTTGGTTCCAATGACATTGTGGTTCCCCGTTGGCCTTGGCACCAATCTCCACACTTTGTTGCGCTCGAAGTTGTTGAGTTCTTCGTGCATGGCATTGAGCCAATCCGGATCTTCTAGCGCCTCATAGACCTTGTGGGGTTCCACACAAGAGACAAACGCGTGATGCTCACAATAGTTTGCTAATTGTCTACGAGTGCTTACCCCCTTTCTTAAGCTTCCAAGCACATTCGTCATGAGATGATCCTTGGTGGAGAGCTTGGAAGCAACCTTGGCGGCACGACGCTCTAATTCCTCCTCGGTGGTGAGTTGAGGAGAGGTTACTTGATCATCTTGAGCGCCGTCATGAACTTGTTCTTGATCTTGAACTTGCTCGGGGGAGAGAACTTGACCTTGGGCATCACTTGGTGTGTCAACACCGTCTTGAGTATGATCTTGCCCTTGGTCTTGTTCATGAGGTTGAGGGCCTTCACTTTGTTCTTCGGAAGCGTGTGAGCCTTGGGTTGGTGATGGCTCCACTTGAGTGGAGCATTGTCCTTCTCCTTCGGCCACAAGGGGTTCCTCAATGGGTAGGATGAAACCAACACCCATTATTCTTATGGCTTGAGGAGGAATTTCCTCACTTACATCACAAGTGCCACTTTGCTCCACTTGGGAGCCGTTATTCTCATCAAACTCCACGTTACACGTCTCCTCAATACGTCCCGTGGATTTATTGAGGACACGGTAAGCATGAGAGTTTGTAGCATAACCAACAAATATGCCCTCATAAGCTCTAGCCTCAAATTTAGACAACCGAACACCTTTCTTGAGAATGAAACACTTACACCCGAATACCCGGAAGTACTTGAGATTGGGCTTGTTACCGGTGAGTATCTCATATGGAGTCTTGTTCAAGCCCTTGCGGAGGTAGAGCCGATTGGATGCATGACATGCGGTGTTGATGGCTTCGGCCCAAAAGTTGTACGGAGACTTGAACTCCGCCATCATGGTCCTTGCTGCATCCATCAACGTCTGGTTCTTCCTCTCTGCAACACCGTTTTGTTGAGGGGTGTATGGTGCGGAATATTGATGCTTGATTCCCTCATCACTAAGAAATTCATCCAAGGTGTAGTTCTTGAACTCGGTGTCGTTGTCACTTCTTATTGTCAAGATCTTTGCATTGTGTTGACGTTGTGCTTCATTTGCAAAGTCAATGACGGTTTGTTGGGTCTCGCTCTTCCTCTTGAAGAAATACACCCACGTGTACCTTGAGTAGTCATCCACAATCACCAAGCAATACTTTCTACCTCCAAGACTATCGAAGGATGGGGCCCCAAAAAGATCCATGTGAAGGAGCTCCAAGGGCCTCTTTGAATAAATGATAGTCGTGGGAGGGTGAGCCTTCTCATGTAGCTTTCCTTCGATACAGGCACTGCAAGCACGATCTTTAACAAAACTAACACTCGTTAGTCCACGGACATGGTCCTCCTTGAGAAGACTTTGCAAAGATCTCATATTGACATGGGCTAAACGGCGGTGCCAAAGCCATCCCACATCAACTTTAGCCATTAGGCATGTCGCGGTCTTAGTGGGTCGCTCCGAAAAGTTAATCACATATAGACCGTTCTCGACATGCCCAACAAAAGCTACTTTAAGAGTCTTGCTCCACAAGAGGGCCACGGTATCGATACCAAAGAAAGTGGCAAAGCCCATGATTTCAAGTTGACGAACGGAAAGTAAATTGTATGCAAGGGACTCAACAAGCATGACCTTCTCGATCGTGAGATCATGAGAGATGACCACCTTGCCAAGTCCCAATACCTTAGAGGATGAGGCGTCACCCCACTCGACATTGGTGGGCATAGATGGAACTTTGTGCACGTCCACCACCAAGTCCTTGCTTCCGGTCATATGATTTGTAGCTCCGCTATCGAGCAACCATGATCCACCACCGGAAGCAAACACCTACAAGAGATCAATGCTTGGTTTTAGGTACCCATTTTGTAATGGGTCCTTTGATGTTAGTAACAAGGGTCTTAGGAACCCAAATAGACCATTCAATGTACTCATGAAGAGAACCAACAAATTTGGCATAAACATGCCCATCACTAGCACGGCATAACACATAAGAAGGATTAAAATCGCCGTCTTTGTTGGGAGGGGTGACATTGCCCTTCTTGACATTGTTCTTCTTCTTCTCCTCGGGGACACTCTCTCCCTCCCTCACAAAGGTTTGCATGAGGGGAGGAGGTCGTTTGGTCTTGTCATTCTTCTTCTTGTTCTTGGAGTCGGGCACGTACCCAACCCCTTCCTTGGCCACACCTCCCTTTTGGTTGATCAAGAGATCGTTGAGGTTCTTCTTGCCTTGTATGCAAGTCGCAAGACCTCTCTCAAGTTGCTCCTTCAACTTAGAATTTTCCTCAACAAGATGTATATGCTCACAACACGGGTTAGTAGTATTTGCATTATCAATTAAAACCATATGAGGAAAAGTTGCTTTCTCCTTAGTTAGCTTCACTTGGAGTTGATCATGAGACTCCTTGAGACTAGCGTGAATACCCTTCAAGGCCTTGTGGGCCTTGTCAAGTATATCAAACTCCTCTTTGAGTCTAGCAAGATCAACCCCGAGTTTGGCCTTCTCGAAATTTAGCACACGAGAAACAACGAGGACATGATCATAATCTTTCTCTAACTTAGCATGATCAACGTTGTATGACTCCTCAAGAGCCAAACGAAGACCACACTCTTCCTCAAGAGCATTGGAAAGATCCGAAATCTCATCGGCATAGTCACGACTATGCCCTTCCATCTTAGAGATGGTGTCTTCGTGAGCCTCGATCATGTCATTGGCCTCACCAAGTTGTTCCAAGAGAGCAACAAAGTGATTCTTGGATTTTCCCTTGAGTTTGCCCATAAAGGCCTCAAACTCGTTAGCCTCCACATTAGCTCCCTCAAGTTCATTAATGCTATCCGTTTTGGAAGGATGATTAATGATGGTAGTTTTGATGTTGGAGGTTACCTTGTTGGTGGCTTTAGCCATGAGGCACTTGGCGGTGATGCTCTCGTTGGGTGAGTCGAAGAGAGACACCCATGACTTTGTTGCAATGGCAACGGAGGCCATGGCAACCGACTCATCATCTTCATCATCGTCATCATCCTCATTTACTCTTCTTGCACAATCAAAGCCTTGGGAGGAGTCTTCTTGGTGAAGTTGTTCTTGTTGGGGAACGACTTGGCCTTGTCCTTTCGGATGAGTTTGCCACCATTGTCTTCCCTCTTCTCATACGGGCATTCCGCAACGAAATGACTCACGTTGCCGCAATTGTAGCAAGTCCTTACACGTTGCTTGCCCCTTGTGCCACTCGAGTTGTTTTTGCTAAAGTTGGGCCTCGAGTTTTTCTTGCTCCAAAATTGCCTTGAAGCAAGTGCCATGTGTTCATGATATGCATACTTCGTATCTTCGGGGTTGCTCTCCTCTTGTTCCTCTTCTTCTTCTTCCACGGTGAGCTTGGCCTTCAAAGCAAGGTTAGGCTTCTTTGCCTGTTGAGAACGAAGCACTGCATTGTCGGCGGTCTTATCCAAAATGTTCATGGCCACAAACTCATCCAACACTTCGCTTGAGGTCAAAGTGTGGAAGTCCGGTCTTTGACGAATGACGGAGGACATGGCCTTGTGGTAGGGCATCATTGCCTTGAGGAATTTGCGCTTGATCCAATTGTCATCCGTGTCCTTGCTCCCGTGATCTCGTAGTGAGACCACGAGTTTGGTTACTCTCCGATAAAGCTCACGAGGTTCTTCATCTTCCTTCATTGCAAACTCATCGGCCTCATCTTGTACCACTTCATAGTTGGAGCGTTGAATGCTTGCGCTTCCTCGGTAGAGAGACACGACACAATGCCATGCATCTTTGGCCAAGGCGAAGGGACGAAGATGAGGTAGGTCTCCGGGTGGAATTGCATCTTGAATGATGAAGAGAGCATTCTCATTGAATTGATTGTCCGCGGCTTCTCAAGGAGTGAAGTTGCTTGGATCATGTGGATAGAAACCTTCTTCAATGATTCTCCAAAGGTTAGCATTCACATGATTTAAATTACGTTTAAAGCGGTAAACCCAAGAATCAAAATCCTCATTTTTCACAATCTTAGGGGGAGGACCGGCATGATTCAAATGAGTGGAAGGAACTGGTCCACCATAAACAAGTGGTGGTTCCATGGGCAAAGATGCCGGTGCCATTCTTGCCACTAGAAGAAGGAGCCTTTTCACTACTAGCTTCCCCCTTGCCGGGGATAGCATCCGACACCTTGTTGGCGGGATCACCCACTTTCAACGGTGCGGTGGATAGTTTAAGCCCCTCAAGAAATTTAGTAAACATGCTTTCAACTTCGGTCGTCATGGAGGTTTTCAATGTCTCCAAGGCTACATTGAACTCCTCACGAGAGACCGAAGTTCCCCCATCTCCCGTAGACGAGATCGGATTCACACCGGAGTGTTCCTCCACACCGTCTACGGTATCAACCATACTCTTTGGACGGTAAAGTCCTTAATAAAGAGATGAGGCTCTGATACCAATTGAAAGGATCGATATGGTTGACTAGAGGGGGGGGGTGAATAGGCAACTACCAATTTTTAGCTTTTCTTTACCAAATTAAACTTTGCATCAAAGTAGGTTGTCTAGATGTGCAACTAGGTGAGCAACCTATATGATGCAATAACAACACGCATACAAGCAAGCAAGGGTAGAAACACTAAAGAGCTTGCACAAGTAAAGGTAAGAGATAACCAAGAGTGGATCCGGTGAAGACGAGGATGTGTTACCGAGGTTCCTTCCTTTTGAGGGGAAGTACGTCTCCGTTGGAGCAGTGTGGAGGCACAATGCTCCCTAAGAAGCCACTAGGGCCACCGTATTCTCCTCACGCCCTCACACAATGCGAGATGCCGTGATTCCACTGTTGGTGCCCTTGAAGGCGGCGACCGAACCTTTACAAACAAGGTTGGGGCAATCTCCACAAATTAATCGGAGGCTCCCAAGAAGACCACGAAGCTTCACCACAATGGAATATGGCTCCGAGGTGACCTCAACCGTCTAGGGTGCTCAAACACCCAAGAGTAACAAGATCCTCTAGAGATGAGTGGGGGAATCAAAAATCCCTTGGTGGAAGTGTAGATCGGAGCCTTCTCAACCACTCCCGAGCAAATCAACAAGTTTGATTGGCTAGGGAGATAGATCGGGCAAAATGAAGCTTGGAGTATTTAATGGAGCTTGAGCAATAAATGGAGCTTGGGGGAGGAAGAGGTAGGTGAGAAGGAGGAAGGGGACTCCCTTTTATAGTGGGGGAAACAATCCCGTTGCCCCCCACCAACCAGCCCCGCACAGGGCGGTACTACCGCTGAGAGGGGGCGGTACTACCACCAGGCGACGGTATTGTCGCGCCAGCCAGCGGTACTGCCGCGCTGAGGAGACTTAGTAGGGAACGGACCCAAATGCGGTACTACCGCGGTGGTAGGGCGGTACTACCGCTCCTGGAACGGTACTACCGCCACTACAACCGTGACTAGTGCCGCAAAACCCGACACGAGAAAAAGACCTCTCGAATCGAGGCGGTAGGAGCCAGACTACCCAGCGGTACTACGGTAGTGGGGTCAAGGGCGGTAGTACCGCTGTGGAGCGGTACTGCCGCTTGTGACCCTTCGGCCGTAGTACCGCAGGCAGTGTGGTACTACCGCTGGGGCGCGCGCGAGAGAGAAGGGATCTCTCAAATATGCTGAGGACAAGGCGAAGGTGCCAGGCCCCCAGCGATACTACTGCTGTGGAGCCAAGGGCGGTACTACCGCTGCGGAGCAGTACTGCCGCTTGGCTCCTCAGCGGTACTACCGCTGTGTGCGCGGTACTACCGCTTAGACCCAGACAGGACATCGGAAGAGAGGAGATATCTCTTCAATGGACAGTAAATGCTCGGAGGGTGAGAAGCTGATGTGTACGTGATGATTCCACCATGCAAAACCCTAGTGGACCCCCTCTTGATAGCACGGTGCCCTCTACGCAACTAGTCCACCGAGAAAGAAGCGAAAGAGCTACACCGTCTTGAAATACACTCCGAGGGGAAGAAGGCGTCTCGTGCTAGGGGAGAATCTGTGAATTATTCAAAGCACAAGATTAGTCCGCAAACATGTTGTCATCAATCACCAAAACTACCTTGAGAGAGATATGCTGTAACAGCGGCGTTTATGTTTGTTGCGACGTGACCTGCCATTGCCATCCTTGGTATCCGAAGTACCATGGTTCTTTGATATGTTATTGCTGCAAGCCAGCCAGCTATCTTCCCCCGCGCAAAAGCGGGTCATGAGTGTCGTGAGGGCTGCCATAGATTTTGGCTTTTCCTGGCCAAGGTGCCGGGCGAGCCACTCGTCGCGGATGTTGTGCTTAAAAGCTGCTAGGGCCTCTGCATCCGGACAGTCGATGATTTGATTTTTCTTTGTTAGGTACTGTGTCCAGAATTGCCTGGCCGATTCCTTTGGCTGCTGAATTATGTGGCTTAAGTCGTCGGCATCTGGTGGTCGCACATAAGTGCCCTGGAAGTTGTCAAGGAATGCGGCTTCCAGATCTTCCCAACAGCCAATGGATTCTGCTGGCAGGCTGTTGAGCCAATGCTTAGCTGGTCCTTTGAGCTTGAGTGAGAGGTATTTGATGGCGTGTAGATCATCACCGCGGGCCATGTGGATGTGCAGGAGGAAGTCCTCGATCCATACCGCATGATATGTTATGCCGTCGTATGATTCTATATTTACGGGTTTGAAACCCTCTGGGATTTGATGATCCATTACTTCGTCTGTGAAGCATAGGGGGCGTGTGGCGCCTCTGTACTGGGCTATATCGCGACGCAGCTCAAATGAGTCTTGTCCGCTGTGTTTGGCCCTGCCGGACTTAGTTTTACTGTATCCGGCGTGATGGTTATCGTCTCGCATAGTGGCGCGCCCTCGCGATCCGTAGATCGATCTTGCATGTTTTGCTTTATCCTCCAATACGTCTCGCAGGTCTGGCATATTTCCCCATGTCTTGACTTTTTTATTTGAGTGGTGTCGGGGTGCGGGCTGAGCTTTTGGCTGAAATGCCTCTCTGTCGCGGCCACGAGGTGGCCGATCAGCCGCGTCATACTTTGGGGATGTAGATTTTGGTGCTTCCTCCTCCAGTCGGGGTAGCAACCTGCGCTTTGGGTAACTCTTGTTGGGGCGTTCGAGTTTGTATTCCTCGGCCGCAAGGACTTCAGTCCATCTGTCGGCTAGCAAATCTTGATCAGCTTGAAGCTGCTGTTGCTTTTTCTTAAGGCTATTTGCCATGGTTATAAGCCGACGCTTGAAGCGCTCTTGTTCGGCGGGATCCTCAGGCACGACGAATTCGTCATCGTCGAGGCTTGCCTCATCTTTGGAGGGAGGCATGTAATTATCATCCTCCGCCTCTCCATCTGCCGCTTTCTCGGGAGGGCTGGCTTCTCCATCCTCCTGCTCTAAATCTTGCTGGAGGGGATTGTTGTCGTCTTCGGCACTGTCCGGAGTGCTATTATCTCCTGTGCCGGTGTCACCGCTTTTGCTTTGGCGAGACTTAGAGTGGCGCCGCTGACGTCGGCGCTTAGGTTGCTTCTTGGAGGGGTCATCCTCCGCTGTCCCATCGCCATTGCCTTCTTTGGGTGTGTCCACCATATATATGTCATATGACGAGGTGGCTGTCCAGTTCCCTGTGGGCAGTGGTTCTTGTTCGCCTCCTGCATCGTCGTCCACGCCGTCGATGTCTTCAGAGTCGAAGTCGATCATGTCGGTCAAATCGTCGACAGTGGCTACTAAGTGGGTGGTGGGTGGGCGGCGAATTTCTTCGTCATTCGCATCCCAATCCTGCTGAACATAGTTCGGCCAGGACTCTCCTGACAAGGCGAGAGACCTTAACGAGTTCAGTATGTCACCGAAGGGTGAGTGCTGAAAGATATCCACAGAGGTAAACTCTGTTGGGTAATGTTGCAGAAAAACAAAAAATTTCCTACGGTTTCACCAAGATCCATCTATGAGTTCATCTAGCAACGAGTGATCAGATTGCATCTACATACCTTTGTAGATCACGCGCGGAAGCGTTCAAAGAACGGGGATGAGGAAGTCGTACTCGATGTGATCCAAATCACCGGAGATCCTAGCGCCGAACGGACGGCACCTCCGCGTTCAACACACGTACGGTCAGCGTGACGTCTCCTCCTTCTTGATCCAGCAAGGGGAAGGAGAGGTTGAGGAAGATGGCTCCAGTAGCAGCACGACGGCGTGGTGGTGGTGGAGCAGCAGTACTCCGGCAGGGCTTCGCCAAGCTCTATGGAGGAGGAGGAGGTGTTGGAGAGGGAGAGGGAGGCACCAAAGGCGTGGGTATGAAGCCCTCCCTTCCCCCCACTATATATAGGGGGCCTAGGGGGGGCGCCGGCCCTAGGAGATGCAATCTCCTAGGGGCGGCGGCGGCCAAGGGGGTAGAGTGCCCCCCAAGGCAAGTGGGGAGCCCCCCCACCCTAGGGTTTCAACCCTAGGCGCAAGGGGTGGGCCTTGGGGGGGGCACCAGCCCACTATGGGCTGGTTCCCCTCCCCACTTCAGCCCATGGGGCCCTCCGGGATGGGTGGCCCCACCCGGTGGACCCCCGGGACCCATCCGGTGGTCCCGGTACAATACCGGTGACCCCCGAATCTTTCCCGATGGCCGAAACCTCACTTCCTATATATAATTCTTTACCTCCGGACCATTCCGGAACTCCTCATGACGTCCGGGATCTCATCCAGGACTCCGAACAACTTTCGGGTTACTACATATTCATATCTGTACAACCCTAGGGTCACCGAACCTTAAGTGTGTAGACCCTACGGGTTCGGGAGACATGTAGACATGACCGAGATGGCTCTCCAGTCAATAACCAACAGCGGGATCTGGATACCCATGTTGGCTCCCACATTCTCCTCGATGATCTCATCGGATGAACCACGATGTCGAGGATTCAAGCAACCCCGTATGCAATTCCCTTTGTCAATCGGTACGTTACTTGCCCGAGATTCGATCGTCGGTATCCCAATACCTCGTTTAATCTCGTTACCGGCAAGTCACTTTACTCGTACCGTAATGCATGATCCTGTGACCAGACACTTGGTCACTTTGAGCTCATTATGATGATGCATTACCGAGTGGGCCCAGAGATACCTCTCCGTCATACGGAGTGACAGATCCCAGTCTTGATCCGTGTCAACCCAACAGACACTTTCAGAGATACCCGTAGTATACCTTTATAGTCACCCAGTTACGTTGTGACGTTTGGTACACCCAAAGCACTCCTACGGTATCCGGGAGTTACACGATCTCATGGTCTAAGGAAAAGATACTTGACATTGGAAAACTCTAGCAAACGAACTATACGATCTTGTGCTATGTTTAGGATTGGGTCTTGTCCATCACATCATTCTCCTAATGATGTGATCTCGTTATCAATGACATCCAATGTCCATAGTCAGGAAACCATGACTATCTGTTGATCAACGAGCTAGTCAACTAGAGGCTTACTAGGGACATGTTGGTGTCTATGTATTCACACATGTATTACGATTTCCGGATAACACAATTATAGCATGAATAAAAGACAATTATCATGAACAAGGAAATATAATAATAATCCTTTTATTATTGCCTCTAGGGCATATTTCCAACAGTCTCCCACTTGCACTAGAGTCAATAATCTAGTTACATTGTGATGAATCGAACACCCATGGAATTCTGGTGTTGATCATGTTTTGCTCTAGGGAGAGGTTTAGTCAACGGATCTGCTACATTCAGGTCCGTATGTACTTTACAAATATCTACGTCTCCATCTTGAACATTTTCACGAATGGAGTTGAAGCGACGCTTGATGTGCCTGGTCTTCTTGTGAAACCTGGGCTCCTTGGCAAGTGCAATAGCTCCAGTGTTGTCACAGAAGAGTTTGATCGGCCCCGACGCATTGGGTATGACTCCTAGGTCGGTGATGAACTCCTTCACCCAAATTGCTTCATGCGCTGCCTCCAAGGCTGCCATGTACTCCGCTTCACATGTAGATCCCGCCACGACGCTCTGCTTGCAACTGCACCAACTTACTGCCCCACCATTCAAAATATACACATATCCGGTTTGTGACTTAGAGTCATCCAGATCTGTGTCGAAGCTAGCATCGACGTAACCTTTTACGACGAGCTCTTCGTCACCTCCATAAACGAGAAACATTTCCTTAGTCCTTTTCAGGTACTTCAGGATATTCTTGACCGCTGTCCAGTGTTCCTTGCCGGGATTACTTTGGTACCTTCCTACCAAACTTACGGCAAGGTTTACATCAGGTCTGGTACACAGCATGGCATACATAATAGAACCTATGGCTGAGGCATAGGGGATGACACTTATCTCTTCTATATCTTCTGCCGTGGTCGGACATTGAGCTGAGCTCAATTTCACACCTTGCAACACAGGCAAGAACCCTTTCTTAGACTGATCCATATTGAACTTCTTCAATATCTTATCAAGGTATGTGCTTTGTGAAAGACCTATGAGGCGTCTTGATCTATCTCTATAGATCTTGATGCCCAATATATAAGCAGCTTCTCCAAGGTCCTTCATTGAAAAACTCTTATTCAAGTAGGCCTTAATGCTGTCCAAAAGCTCTATATCATTTCCCATCAAAAGTATGTCATCTACATATAATATGAGAAATGCTACAGAGCTCCCACTCACTTTCTTGTAAATGCAGGCTTCTCCATAAGTCTGCATAAACCCAAACGCTTTGATCATCTCATCAAAGCGAATGTTCCAACTCCGAGATGCTTGCACCAGCCCATAAATTGAGCGTTGGAGCTTGCACACCTTGTCAGCATTCTTAGGATCGACAAAACCTTTCGGCTGCATCATATACAATTCTTCCTTAAGGAAACCATTAAGGAATGCCGTTTTGACGTCCATTTGCCATATCTCATAATCATAGAATGCGGCAATTGCTAACATGATTCGGACGAACTTCAGCTTCGCTACCGGTGAGAAAGTCTCATCGTAGTCAACCCCTTGAACTTGTCGATAACCCTTAGCGACAAGCCGAGCTTTATAGATGGTCACATTACCATCCGTGTCTGTCTTCTTCTTAAAGATCCATTTATTTTCTATGGCTCGCCGCTCAACGGGCAAGTTAGTCAAAGTCCATACTTCGTTTTCATACATGGATCCTATCTCGGATTTCATGGCTTCCAGCCATTTGTCGGAATCCGGGCCCGCCATCGCTTCTTCATAGTTCGAAGGTTCACCGTTGTCTAACAACATGATTTCCAAGACAGGGTTGCCGTACCATTCTGCTGCGGAACGTGTCCTTGTGGACCTTCGAATTTCAGTAGCAACTTGATCTGAAGTTTCATGATCATCATCATTAACTTCCTCTCTAGTCGGTGCAGGCACCTCAGGAACATTTTCTTGAGTTGCGCCATTTTCCGGTTCAAGAGGTAATACTTCATCAAGTTCTACTTTCCTCCCACTTACTTCTTTCGAGAGAAACTCCTTCTCTAGAAAGGATCCATTCTTGGCAACAAAGATCTTGCCTTCGGATCTGAGGTAGAAGGTATACCCAATAGTTTCTTTAGGGTATCCTATGAAGACGCATTTTCCCGACTTGGGTTCGAGCTTTTCAGGTTGAAGTTTCTTGACATAAGCATCGCATCCCCAAACTTTTAGAAACGACAGCTTAGGTTTCTTCCCAAACCATAACTCATACGGTGTCGTCTCAACGGATTTTGATGGAGCCCTATTTAAAGTGAATGCGGCAGTCTCTAAAGCATAGCCCCAAAAAGATAGTGGTAAATCGGTAAGAGACATCATAGATCGCACCATATCTAATAGAGTGCGATTACGACGTTCGGACACACCATTACACTAAGGTGTTCCAGGCGGCGTCAGTTGTGAAACTATTCCACATTTTCTTAAGTGTGTGCCAAATTCGTGACTCAAGTATTCTCCTCCATGATCTGACCGCAGGAACTTGATTTTCCTGTCACGTTGATTCTCAACCTCACTCTGAAATTCCTTGAACTTTTCAAAGGTCTCAGACTTGTGTTTCATTAAATAGACATACCCATATCTACTCAAGTCATCAGTGAGGGTGAGAACATAACGATAGCCACCGCGAGCCTCAACACTCATTGGACCGCACACATCAGTATGTATGATTTCCAATAAGTTGGTTGCTTGCTCCATTGTTCCTGAGAACGGAGTCTTGGTCATTTTACCCATGAGGCATGGTTCGCACGTGTCAAATGATTCGTAATCAAGAGACTCTAAAAGTCCATCCGCATGGAGCTTCTTCATGCGTTTGACACCTATGTGACCAAGGCGGCAGTGCCACAAGTATGTGGGACTATCATTATCAACCTTACATCTTTTGGTACTCACACTATGAATATGTGTAGCATTACGCTCGAGATTCATTAAGAATAAACCATTCACCATCGGAGCATGACCATAAAACATATCTCTCATATAAATAGAACAACCATTATTCTCGGATTTAAATGAGTAGCCATCTCGAATTAAACGAGATCCTGATACAATGTTCATGCTCAAAGCTGGCACTAAATAACAATTATTGAGGTTTAAAACTAATCCCATAGGTAAATGTAGAGGTAGCGTGCCGATGGCGATCACATTGACCTTGGAACCATTCCCGACGCGCATCGTCACCTCGTCCTTCGCCAGTCTCCGCTTATTCCGCAGCTCCTGTTTTGAGTTAAATATGTGAGCAACCGCACCGGTATCAAATACCCAGGAGCTACTGCGAGTACTGGTAAGGTACACATCAATTACATGTATATCACATATACCTTTTGTTTTGCCGGCCTTCTTGTCCGCTAAATATTTGGGGCAGTTCCGCTTCTAGTGACCACTTTCCTTGCAATAAAAGCACTCAGTCTCGGGCTTGGGTCCATTCTTTGGCTTCTTCCCGGCAGCTTGCTTACCGGGCGCGGAAACTCCCTTGCCGTCCTTCTTGAAGGTTTTCTTACCCTTGCCTTTCTTGAACTTAGTGGTTTTATTCACCATCAACACTTGATGTTCCTTTTTGACTTCTACCTCTGCTGATTTCAGCATTGCAAATACTTCAGGAATGGTCTTTTCCATCCCCTGCATATTGAAGTTCATCACAAAGCTCTTGTAGCTCGATGGAAGCGACTGAAGGATTCTGTCAATGACCGCGTCATCCGGGAGATTAACTCCCAGCTAAGTCAAGCGGTTATGTAACCCAGACATAGTGAGTATGTGCTCACTGACAGAACTGTTTTCCTCCATCTTACAGCTGAAGAATTTGTCGGAGACTTCATATCTCTCGACCCGGGCATGAGCTTGAAAAACCATTTTCAGCTCTTCGAACATCTCATATCCTCCGTGTCTCTCAAAATGCTTTTGGAGCCCCGGTTCTAAGCTGTAAAGCATGCCGCACTGAACGAGGGAGTAATCATCGGTACATGTCTGCCAAGCGTTCATAACGTCTTGTTCTGCAGAGAGAAGAGGTGCGTCACCTAGCGGTGCTTGTAGGACATAATCTTTCTTGGCAGCTATGAGGATGATCCTCAGGTTCCGGACCCAGTCCGTATAGTTGCTGCCATCGTCTTTCAGCTTGGTTTTCTCTAGGAACGCGTTGAAGTTGAGGACAACGTTGGCCATTTGATCTACAAGACATGTTGTAAAGATTTTAGACTAAGTTCATGATAATTAAGTTCATCTAAATCAAATTATTCAATGAACTCCCACTCAGATAGACATCCCTCCAGTCATCTAAGTATAACATGATCCGAGTTAACTAGGCCGTGTCCGATCATCACGTGAGACGGACTAGCCAACATCGGTGAACATCTTCATGTTGATTGTATCTTCTATACGACTCATGATCGACCTTTCGGTCTTCTGTGTTCCGAGGCCATGTCTGTAAATGCTAGGCTCGTCAAGTCAACCTAAGTGTTTGCATGTGTAAATCTGTCTTACACCCGTTGTATGTGAACGTCGGAATCTAACACACCCGATCATCACGTGGTGCTTCGAAACAACGAACTGTCGCAACGGTGCACAGTTAGGGGGAACACTTTCTTGAAATTATTATGAGGGATCATCTTATTTACTACCGTCGTTCTAAGTAAACAAGATGCAAAAACATGATAAACATCACATGCAATCAAATAATAATAGTGACATGATATGGACAATATCACATAGCTCCTTTGATCTCCATCTTGGGGCTCCATGATCATCTTGTCACCGGCATGACACCATGATCTCCATCATCATGATCTCCATCATCGTGTCTCCATGAAGTTGCTCGCCAACTATTACTTCTACTACTATGGCTAACACGTTTAGCAATAAAGTAAAGTAATTTACATGGCGTTTCTCAATGACACGCAGGTCATACAAAAATAAAGACAACTCCTATGGCTCCTGCCGGTTGTCATACTCATCGACATGCAAGTCGTGATTCCTATTACAATAGCATGAACATCTCATACATCACATATATATCATTCATCATTCATCACAACTTAGGCCATATCACATCACAAAACACTTGCTGCAAAAACAAGTTAGACGTCCTCTAATTGTTGTTGCAAGTTTTACATGGCTGCAATAGGGTTCTAGCAAGAACGTTTTCTTACCTACGTGAAAGCCACAATGTGATTTGCCAACTTCTATTTACCCTTCATAAGGACCCTTTTCATCGAATCCGCTCCAACTAAAGTGGGAGAGACAGACACCCGCCAGCCACCTTATGCAACTAGTGCATGTCAGTCGGTGGAACCGGTCTCATGTAAGCGTATGTGTAAGGTTGGTCCGGGCCGCTTCATCCCACAATACCGTTGAAGCAAGATAAGACTAGTAGCGGCAAGAAAGTTGACAACATCTACGCCCACAACAAATTGTGTTCTACTCGTGCAAAGAGAACTACGCATAGACCTAGCTCATGATGCCACTGTTGGGTAACGTTGCAGAAAACAAAAAATTTCCTACGGTTTCACCAAGATCCATCTATGAGTTCATCTAGCAACGAGTGATCAGATTGCATCTACATACCTTTGTAGATCACGCGCGGAAGCGTTCAAAGAACGGGGATGAGGAAGTCATACTCGATGTGATCCAAATCACCGGAGATCCTAGCGCCGAGCGGACGGCACCTCCGCGTTCAACACACGTACGGTCAGCGTGATGTCTCCTCCTTCTTGATCCAGCAAGGGGAAGGAGAGGTTGAGGAAGATGGCTCCAGTAGCAGCACGACGGCGTGGTGGTGGTGGAGCAGCAGTACTCCGGCAGGGCTTCGCCAAGCTCTATGGAGGAGGAGGAGGTGTTGGAGAGGGAGAGGGAGGCACCAAAGGCGTGGGTATGAAGCCCTCCCTTCCCCCCACTATATATAGGGGGCCTAGGGGGGGCGGCGGCCAACGGGGGTAGAGTGCCCCCCAAGGCAAGTGGGGAGCCCCCCCCACCCTAGGGTTTCAACCCTAGGCGCAAGGGGTGGGCCTTGGGGGGCGCACCAGCCCACTATGGGCTGGTTCCCCTCCCCACTTCAGCCCATGGGGCCCTCCAGGATGGGTGGCCCCACCCGGTGGACCCCCGGGACCCATCCGGTGGTCCCGGTACAATACTGGTGACCCCCGAATCTTTCCCGATGGCCGAAACCTCACTTCCTATATATAATTCTTTACCTCCGGACCATTCCGGAACTCCTCGTGACATCCGGGATCTCATCCGGGACTCCGAACAACTTTCGGGTTACTGCATATTCATATCTCTACAACCCTAGCGTCACCGAACCTTAAGTGTGTAGACCCTACGGGTTCGGGAGACATGTAGACATGACCGAGATGGCTCTCCGGTCAATAACCAACAGCGGGATCTGGATACCCATGTTGGCTCCCACATGCTCCTGGATGATCTCATCGGATGAACCACGATGTCGAGGATTCAAGCAACCCCGTATGCAATTCCCTTTGTCAATCGGTACGTTACTTGCCCGAGATTCGATCGTCGGTATCCCAATACCTCGTTCAATCTCATTACCGGCAAGTCACTTTACTCGTACCGTAATGCATGATCCCGTGACCAGACACTTGGTCACTTTGAGCTCATTATGATGATGCATTACCGAGTGGGCCCAGAAATACCTCTCCGTCATACGGAGTGACAAATCCCAGTCTTGATCTGTGTCAACCCAACAGACACTTTCGGAGATACCCGTAGTATACCTTTATAGTCACCTAGTTACGTTGTGACGTTTGGTACACCCAAAGCACTCCTACGGTATCCGAGAGTTACACGATCTCATGGTCTAAGGAAAAGATACTTGACATTGGAAAACTCTAGCAAACGAACTATACGATCTTGTGCTATGTTTAGGATTGGGTCTTGTCCATCACATCATTCTCCTAATGATGTGATCTCGTTATCAATGACATCCAATGTCCATAGTCAGGAAACCATGACTATCTGTTGATCAACGAGCTAGTCAACTAGAGGCTTACTAGGGACATGTTGGTGTCTATGTATTCACACATGTATTACGATTTCCGGATAACACAATTATAGCATGAATAAAAGAAAATTATCATGAACAAGGAAATATAATAATAATCCTTTTATTATTGCCTCTAGGGCATATTTCCAACAAACTCCATGATTGGCGCCCAGTCGGATTCGATAGGCACGGGCGCAGGCGGTTCGGAGTCCGTGGCCGGGGAAGAATCCGGTAGTTCAGCGTCACGGCTCTCGTGAAGGGTAAGGCCGATACTCGACTCGATCGCCGATGAGAGTGCGGCCTCCATGGCGGGGTCTATCCACCCGTCCATGGATGATGCAACTGGCTCCGAATTGAAGGTCGAAGCGGTTGCCGGCGTGATCTCCTGAACACTGTCCGATGGCAAAGCTAAATCATGCTCATCGTGACCGTGTGGCGCACTAGGCAGGGGCTCGAATCCGTTGAAGATCAAGTCTCCGCGGATATCGGCCGTGTAGTTCAGGCTTCCAAACCTGACCTGGTGGCCAGGGGCGTAACTCTCGATCTGCTCCAGATGGCCAAGTGAGTTGGCCTGCAGTGCGAAGCCGCCGAACGCACAGATCTGTCCGGGGAGAAAAGTCTCACCTTGAACTGCATCGCTATCGATGATTGAAGGAGCCATCAAGACTAATGATGACGACACAGAGGAACTCTCAATGAAAGCACCAATGTCGGTGTCAAAACCGGCGGATCTCAGGTAGGGGTCCCGAACTGTGTGTCTAAGGCGGATGGTAAAAAGAGGCAGGGGACACGATGTTTTACCCAGGTTCGGGCCCTCTTGATGGAGGTAAAACCCTACGTCCTGCTTGATTTATTCTTGATAATATGAGTAGTACAAGAGTTGATCTACCACGAGATCGGAGAGGCTAAACCCTAGAAGCTAGCCTATGGTATGATTGTATGTTGTCCTACGGACTAAAACCCATTGGTTTATATAGACACCGAAAGGGGCTAGGGTTACACAAGGTCGGTTACAAAGGAGGAGATATACATATCCGTATTGCCTAGCTTGCCTTCCACGCCAAGTAGAGTCCCATCCGGACATGAGATGAAGTCTGCAATCTTGTATCTTCATAGTCCTACAGTCCGGCCAAAGGATATAGTCCGGCTGTCCGGAGACCCCCTAATGCAGGACTCCCTCAGTCGCGCTCTGGTGCGGCATGACGTGGGCGAGGGGTTAGGGATAGGGTGGGGCCAGCGGGTCAGTGAGGGAGAGGGAGATCGAGAGAGAGGGACAGCGATCGGGTGGCCGATTGGAACAGGGTCAGGCGTGCGGCGCGGAGCTGGGCTGCGGCTCGGCTCGCTGCTGGGCCGCGTCGGGTGGCTGGCTGGGCCGGTTGGCCTAGCCAGCTCGGGGGTTTCTTTTCCTTTTTTATTTTTTTGAATAAACACAGGGAGAGAAAACTAAATATAGAGAAAACTATAGTATTTTTATATATGACATATATATATCAATAAAATCAGAAAAATAAACCCCACAACGTGAACATTTTTCCAGAGGCAAAATTCAAACTAAAAGAAAACATTTTTTTAATTCCAAATAAACTCTGATTTGAATTCAAAAACTTTTGGCATTAATTTCTCCTAACTTTTTGGAGTGTCATGTTAGCTCCTCTCATACTTTTAAACAAGTATTTTTTCAGGGGCATATGAAATAAATTTCGAATGCCAAGTTGAGTCCAAAATAAAATTCAAATGAAATTCAAATACCTCTGAAATTTCCAAATGCCACTCAATTTCACACAATCAGTCACACAAAAATCAAACAAACAATCATAAATATTTAATTAATATAACATTCCAAAATTTAGAATTTTGGGATGTTACAAAGGAGCACCTGGCCATATACCCTGAATTTGAAGACAACACAGTTGTGATGGATGAGAATGAACCATCATCAATGCAAGCACATGAGAAGAGAGAGAAGGCAAGAGCAGAGAAAGCTGCAAGGATGCCAACTGCTGAAGAGGCATCTCAAGTATTCCTGAAGAGCAAGCAAGATCAGCTTGGTTATCTGATTCAAGCTACACTGAGGATTGAGAAGGGCTTGTCCACCCCGACTCAGAATCAGGAGAGCCTAGAGAGGATTGTGGAAACAAAATTCTATGATCTTGATCTAAAAGTGACTGAGATTCAGACTGCAGTTGAGCAGCTTCAGGAGGAAGCAGAGGAGAGGAGAGGAAAAGCAACCACTGATGCTTTCAAGCGAGTGCCACGAGGTACAAGGTCTGCTGAAGTGCCAGTCCCAGATGCTAGAGCTTCAGTGTCAGCACCAGCAGCTACAACTCCAGTGCCACCTCCAGCACCCACTCCATCAGCTCCAACTACTTCATTGGAAGCCTTCATCCTTGGAGTTATCTCTACACCACCTCCCGAAGATCAAGCCTGAGAGACGTATAGCACTATGCATTTTCAAACTTTTTGGTAACTTGTTGCCAAAGGGGGAGAAAAATGTATAGATCATAGGCTTCGAGAGAGAGTGTTGCCTTTTATCTCTCTTGCTATTTTGGTTGAACTTTTATTGTCTGCTTGTGTGAGATACTTTATGTTCTTGTGAAATACTTGTTTGATCATGTGTTTGATCATATGCTACCATTAATGCTTGTTGAATGATATTATCTCTTATATCCTTATATGATCATTCACTTGCTTGGTGATGAGTGCATGCTTTTAATTTCTATCATTTTGAGAGCTCCACCAAGATGTATGTGACATGGAAGAGTAACCCATGATCCTAATCGATTGTGCATTTGCATTCAAAAGCAAGTTTTTAAATAATGCACAAATTTAGGGGGGTCTCTTGCTTATCGCATACTTCTCAAAGCGACGATCTTTTTCAGTCTTATAATCATTTGTCGAAGCTTTGATCTATATGTTGTCATCAAGTACCAAAAAGGGGGAGATTGAAATTGCAACTATCCCTGGGTGGTTTTGGTAATTCCTAACAACATATAGCTCATTAAGCTAATGCTATTTCAAGATAAATATTTCAGGAAAGCTCAATGATTGGCATGGCATGGATTAGAAAAGTGGACCCCTCAAAATGCCAAGGACAAAAGGATTGGCTCAAGCTCAAAGCACAAGACTCTACATTTCATTTTTAGTGATCCAAGATCACATTGAGTCCATAGGAAAAGCCAATACTATTAAGAGGGGCTGAGGTGTTGCTTAATGAGTTACTTGCTCAAAATGCTTAGTGATATGCTCCAAAAACCCTCAACTACTTTCTCATATCCACATATGTCCCAAACCAAAAGTTAAACTAGGACCCACCGAAATTGTCTATCCAGCCCCACCGAGTTCTCTTGACATAGCCACTGCCAGAAACCCTAGTCTTTTCGGTCTCACCGATAGGGATCTCGGTCTCATCGAGATGGGATTGTAATCTCTCTGTTTCTCTTCGCAACGTTTTGGTCAAACCGAGATGAGCGATCGGTCCCACCGAGATTGCAATGCAAAATCTCTGTTTCCCTTCGTAACGTTTCGGTCCAACCGAAATGAGCAAATCGGTCCCACCGAGTTTGCCCAACCAACCCTCTGGTTTGTCTATTACCAAAATCGGTCTCACCGAGTTTGTGTAATCGGTCTCACCGATATTACGTTATGCCCTAACCCTAACAAAATTGGTCCCACCAAGTTGACATGTCGGTCCCACGGAAAACCCTAACAGTCAAATTATGAACTAAATCGGTCTGACCGATTTGTATGATTCGGTCCCACCGAGTTTAGTGATTTGTGTGTAACAGTTAGATTTTGTGTGGAGGCTATATATACCCCTCCACCCACTCTTCATTCGTGGAGAGAGCCATCAGAACATGCGTACACTTCCAACATACATTTTCTGAGAGAGAACCACCTACACTTGTGTTGAGGTCAAGATATTCCATTCCAACCACATAAATCTTGATCTCTAGCCTTCCCAAAGTTGCTTTCACTCAAATTTTCTTTCTACCAAATCCAAATCCTGTGAGAGAGAGTTGAGTGCTGGGGAGACTATCATTTTAAGCACAAGAGCAAGGAATTCATCATCAACACACCATCTATTACCTCTTGGAGAGTGGTGTCTCCTAGATTGGCTAGGTGTCACTTGGGAGCTTCCGTCAAGATTGTGGAGTTGAACCAAGGAGTTTGTAAGGTCAAGGAGATCGCCTACTTCGTGAAGGTCTACCCGAGTGAGGCAAGTCCTTCGTGGGCGACGACCATGGTGGGATAGACAAGGTTGCTTCTTTGTGGACCCTTCGTGGGTGGAGCCCTCCGTGGACTCGCGCAACCGTTACCCTTCGTGGGTTGAAGTCTCCATCAACGTGGATGTACGATGGCACCACCTATCGGAACCACGCCAAAAATCTCCTTGTCTACATTGCGTTTGCTCCCTCCAAACTCCTCCCTTTACCTTCATATGCAATTGTTTTACTTTCCGCTGCTATACTCTTAGAATTGCATGTGTAGGTTGATTGCTTGACTTGTGCAAAGTTGCTAAAATATGCCAAGAACTAAAATTGGGAAAGGCTAGATTTTTATTTGGTCAAGTAGTCTAATCACCCCCCTCTAGACATACTTTCGATCCTACACTCCCCCCCATGGCGCGCCCCCCTTGGGCGGCCACCTCCTCCTTCCCCCTTTATATACGGAGGCAGGGGGGCACCCCAAAGGGACAACAGACAATCTCTTAGCCGTGTGCGGTGCCCCCCTCCACAGTTCAACACCTCGGTCATATCGTCGTAGTGCTTAGGTGAAGCCCTGCGCCGGTAACTTCATCATCACCATCTCCATGCCAGCGTGCTGACGAAACTCTCCCTCATCCTCAACTGGATCAAGAGCTCGAGGGACGTCATCATGCTAAACGTGTGCTGAACATGGAGGTGCCGTACGTTCGGTACTTGGATCGGTTGGATCGTGAAGACGTTCAACTACATCAACCACATTATTAAACGCTTCCGCTTTCGGTCTACGAGGGTATGTGGACAAACTCTCCCCTCTCGTTGCTATGCATCTCCTAGATAGATCTTGCATGATCGTAGGAATTTTTTTGAAATACTGCGTTCCCAAACACTCCACACCATGCCCCTCGAGATAGGACGTCCTCTTTTAATGGATTTACCCCATGAAACCTAAGGTTTTTGGTGCATAGTAGTAGAGAGGGGAATAAACCCCGCGCTGCTACTAAGTTGATAGCACTAGCGCGGACTATAAACCCATGCTGCTATTAAGTGGTCTCCACCGTGCCCCTGGGACAGACCATAGTAGTAGCGAGGGGTATAAACCCTGCGCTGCGACTAAGTACAAGGTTTTTTAACAGCCTTGAAATCCCCATCTCCTCCCTCGAATCCCTCCTCTCTTCTGTCACTCTCCCCCCTTTCTTCATAGGCTTTCCCATGGGGCTCCTGCCCATGCGCGCCTCCTCCTCCATGGCACCGAAAGAGGCCTCCACCTCGCACCGTCGGCGTCCAGGAGCTCGCCGGTCTTCCCAGTGTCTTCATGCCACCATGCCGGAGCACCTCACCACCCGCGACCAGCCCCGCTGCTCCTCCATCTCCTTCCTCTCCCCATTTTTTCTCTTTTTTTCTCTATCTCCCTCTGGTTTGACTCACCCTCCCATGTTCATGCTCGTGCAAGTCGTGGCCACGGACGACCAGGAGCTCACTGCCTTGGCCGCACACCGCTTCCTTCCTCTACCCTGGATCTGGGCCCTCTCCAGCAGCCACCGCCGGATCTAGTCAGCCGCTGACCGTCTGTGCCTTCAGCGACCCCTGTCGTCGCTAGATCGAACCATTACCGCTATTGATAGCATGCACGGGGTCGATAATTTTTGTTTTTGTTTTTGAAATTAATAGTAGTAGCGTGGGGTGTCTAACTGTGGGATATGGATGCAACCAGTTCGGTTGATGGAATCTACCTCCGTACTTGTTTATTGGTCCCCTTTGTAATTTGTGTTAAATTTTTACCAAAGATTTAACTGACAAAATGTTAGTGTAGGTCAGCAATAAATATATCGTTGGATGCGTATTTGAGCATAGTGTTCAATGATATAATTTGTGGTGACATGCATAAATATTTCTTAGTTAATTATTTGGTCAAAATTTGGTACAAATTACAAAGGGGACCAATAAACCAGGATGGAGGTAGTATGTCAATCACACACGGTTCCAAAAATTGGAACCATGTGCAGTGACTTTCATTTTGCTTGTTGCGTCAATCACACACGATTGACTCTAACAAACCGTTGCCTCCGAAATTCTTTGTGGGACAGAAAATCCTCACCACCCAATTCAAAAAAGAAAAAAGAAAACCCTCACCATCCACACGTCACAAAAACCCTCACCCTGCCCGTCACCCCTCCTGTCCCCATTCACACCTGCACAAGCTCCTCCGCGTCTATGCATGGCACCGCCTATCATAGCGTCAACCACTTAGCTCGACGCCTGCTGCCGCCGCCAGGGTCCCGGCAAACTCCACCGCAATTCGCCACTTCCGCTTGCCGCCACCTATCGCCATCAATTTTCTCGATGCTGCTCGCGGTCGACCCAGCTCCGCTCGGTTGGGGAATCCGCCGTACTAAGGGTTCTTTCTCATGGACAACAAGGTAACTAATTTAATGAGATATTATCTATCTCTTATCCTAGTTCATCTGCCTCCTTTAATCACCAGGCCGAAATCGCCATGAATTCATTTTTATTCGAGTTGATTTGAGGGTTTTCTTTCATTCATTGAGTGTATAGTGCGCGGACACATCGGGACTTTGCGGCCTCCGCCAGACATTCCATCTCACCGTACCAGATGACTTGAGGATGCGCGTGGTATGTTCAATCTCACCCTAAATCGGTTGGCATGGCCTACTTTCCTGAACATATACTAAATATTGCTACATTTGGATAAAAGGTGCCACATGCACCATATACGTCAAAGGGGATTTTCCCCTCTTCTTTCTATATTAGGCAAATTAATGATGTATTGTTCTTTCGATTACTCTCATATTCCCATGATATCATGTTTACCCTATCTGTTTAATTATAGATTTTTGTCCTTCGATTTCAACTGTTGTACAGTTCTTTCAATTTGGGCCCATATTTGCATGTTACCATATTTTCTTTATAATCCTACCATTTTCTGCAGCGCGTCCCTTGTTATGCAACAGAATCTGTAGTGCACAATATTTCCCTTTACATAAATCAAGACTACAGGGATGTCATACCGAATCCAAACCATGGATTTACAATCGTTTCTACTGTAAGACTTGATGAACGTGGTGAATCCTATTTTGGCATTGGCCTTTGGAAAGAAATTTCTAAGTTTTATGTACTGAAAGCTGGCACTATAATTGCACTTAACATAAAAGAGCCTGGTCATGAGATATATGCTAACTTCCCCAACGATATCATCCGTCCAGACTTTGTTCGAAGTAAGTTTTCTTTTCAAGTATCTGCATGTTGACTTACACATCAATATCAAATGAACTGTGTAGTATTTAAGCAACCAATTGTTATTCCATTTTCTTACTATATTCCTACCTAATAACTTTTAGTTACCAATACACTTTTCTATTGCCCCGTGTTAACTAAATATTCCATGTACTCCCACTTCTATCAGAAAGCGCCGCTGACAAGGAGACTCCGGAGGTGGAGAACGGGGCTGCCAACAAGCGGAGGCGGGGCGATCAAGAACCGCAAGTGACTCCAGCTGGCCTAGACTTCATCAGCAGCCTCCCCGGTGATATGTTGACAATCATCATCTCCCTCCCCCGATCAAATATGGGGTGCGGACAACTGTCCTTTCCCGGCGGTGGCGTCCCCTATGGAACTCCACCCATCTCGACCTCATCGACACCCATGAGCTCTGCCATGGCTAAAAGCTTGGATGCGTTCTCCAAGATCCTCAGTAGTCACCTTGGCCCAACTAGAGGCCTTAGATGGGCAAGTTCCGTTCCAACGGCAAGGACCAAGCCAAGCTTGACAACTGGATCCGATCCCTCACCCTAGATCAGCTCAAGGAGCTCACTTTTGATGATGGGCATATGCGCTCGCTACCAACATCCGTGCTCCGCCTCGCGCCCATGATTCGCGTCGCCAAGTTCAGGAACTGCCACCCCCTTTAATGACGCGCCCACTCTTATTCTACCATGACTGAAGCACCTCAAGCTCGTCGTTGTCTGCCTCCCAAACAGTGACATGGAGTGCCTGCTCCGTGGTTGTACTGCACTCGAGTACCTTCGCCTTTAGGCGATCAATGGGTTGAGTAGCTTCCACATCACCTCCATGACTCTCTGGACTATTTATGCGTGTTGCTGGTGCGGCAGGAAGATATCACAAGATGTGTACCACGGTATGGTCATTGAGGACATACCTGCACTTGAGAAATTACTTGTAGTTGATCAAGAAGGTCCAACAAGAATCAATGTCATTTCTGCGCCAAAATTGACAGTGGTGGGCTACTCGTCTGACAAATACTCTGAATTTGTTATTGGATCCACACCCATTCAGGTACAACAGCCGCCTTCTACCTCTCCTTCTACAAATTAACATTATTTCTAATTTTGAAGATGTATGTTCATCTGTCATCCAGAAAAATGATTCCGACAAGCTTGACCCCGAAACTACGCACAGTGAAGGTCTTGGCACTAGAATCTATCGGCCCCAACATGGAGCAAGTTGTCAGTTTCCTGAGATGCTTTCCATGCCTGGAGAAGTTATATATCGAGGTGATGTTCCATTCCTGTTAAATGTTAACCATAAGGGAGTTCAATTTGTGACACCTTTTTCCATGTTTACAATGACAATGTACTACAATTTCTGAAGAATTCTTTTGGAGGATTTCAGTACATACATGCCCCCATATTGGTTGCTTGATCCATATGGTTACAATCCATAAGCATTTCTCCTTTGGATTCATCTGTACTAGTTTTCTTAGGGAACTTTTCATCCACTCCAACCTCTTGTGAATAAGGCTACATTTTTCTAGATTGTAATCAAATGCCCATGTTAACCATGTCAGATTGAAAATGGCATGTTACTGCATTTTACAAATCCTGCAAACCAAATAGGCCCGTAGTAGTGTTCAAAACTGCATGTTGGTTTCGAAACCAGACTTAGAAGTGGCAATATTAGTTTGAACCTCTCTGATATCCATGTTCAACGGATCAGCGCGAGCGTTTGCAGCTGAAGAGCTAAATTTCATTTCTAATATTAGTTTGAACCTTGTAATCTTCGAATTTGAGCCATATAACTCTGGAATTTGAATCATGTAATATTTCAAGCTTCTGTGGTACAATCATTGAAATGGCATCGTATGAGACTCGTATATTGGTAGCACTATTTTGACCTTAATATGCAATGGTCTTAGATTTTATTAACCATTCTCGATTCTGTTTACCTTGTCGATCTCATAGCACACGATCTGTATAGCTAACTCGAATGCGATCTTTGACATTATTGCACATAGTTGGTTTCTTCAACCGTGTGCCCTGTAGAGCGCAGAATTAATTATCGCACTTGAGTGTCCAGCATCACCCTTCTGTGTAACTTTGACCTCATCACCCACAGGTAATCTTATGACTGAAGTCATTCCACACACTTCATTTTTACAAAGCTTTTTGCCAATAAACGCCCATGATTTTTCCCTCTTCTAGCCGACGTGTGGCCAAACTAGCCGGGCGGGAAGCTTGCGCAGTAACGCGGGAACAGGCTCACCGACGATACATTTGGTGCCACTTCAAGCCCACGCGTGGTCAAACAAAACGCGTGCGGTGCGGTGTTGTCAAGCATGCACTGGAATCCTCCGCTATGAACGTCGTGACAAGACGTGACGATTACAGGCCGGCCGGCCCCCATTTATTACAGTGGCCATTTAACCCTTGTGTCTCTTCAACCTTTCGATCGCGCCCCACCATTGCAAGAAGCACACCCACCACCACAAATTCTTAGATGGTATCCCGCGCGGCTCCAATGGAGCTCCGAGCGGTGATGACCCACAAGTATAGGGGATCTATTGTAGTCCTTTCGATAAGTAAGAGTGCCGAACCCAATAAGGAGCAGAAGGAAATGACAAGCAGTTTTCAGTAAGGTATTCTCTGCAAGCACTGAAATTATCGGTAACAAATAGTTTTGTGGTAAGATAAATCATAACAGGTAACAAGTAATAAAAGTAAACAAGGTGCAGCAAGGTGTCCCAATCCTTTTTGTAGCAAAGGACAAGCCTAGACGAATTCTTATATAAAGCGAAGCGCTCCCGAGGACACATGGGAATTGTTGTCAAGTTAATTTCATCATGCTCATATGATTCGCATTCGTTACTTTGATAATTTGATATGTGGGTGGACCGGTGCTTGGGTGCTGCCCTTCCTTGGACAAGCCTCCCACTTATGATTAACCTCTCTCGCAAGCATTTGCAACTACGTAAGAAGAATTAAGGTAAACATAACCATAGCATGAAACATATGGATCCAAATCAGCCCCTTACGAAGCAACGCATATCACTCTAGAAACCCATCATCTACTTATTACTTCCCAATGCCTTCCCCTAGGCCCAAATAATGGTGAAGTGTCATGTAGTCGATGTTCACATAACACCACTAGAGGAGAGACTACATACATCTCATCAAAATATCAAACGAATACTGTTGAGGATATTACTATCAGTTGAGACCCGCCCAGGAGGGGCCGGGTCAGCCCCAACGGCGGGTTACGCAAGAAGCCTAGTAATCATTCAAGATTGTAGTTTATTAAGTCTTATAGAAGGCCCAAAGGCCTGAAGGCGGTTTAAGGCCTCAAATTATGAACCACCATATGTAAGGAAAGACTTGTAAAGAAAGGCATGTAAAGGAAGTCACCGAGCCGGACATGATTATGAGCCGGTCGGGACTCTGTAGGCCACCAGGCGTCAACCCATGTATATAAGGGGACGATCTGGTGGCGGCTTAGGGCAAGAAAACAACAAATCGATAACCAAGCCAGCGAGTTGAGCTTCTTGGAGATCAAAACCCCAGCAATACCAATCCCAACTAGACATAGGCTTTTACCTTCATCGTAAGGGGCCGAACTAGTATAAAATCTCTCCCGTGTCCTTTGTCCCGATTAACCCCTTTAAAGCTTCCTAGTGCGATGGCCCTACGACTAAGTCCTTACTCTAGGACATCTGCCGTGACAATTCCACAACAAATACCAAATTCACGTGACTACTTATAACAAGACTTCTCCCATGTCCTCAGGAACAAACGTAACCACTCACAAAGCATATTTATGATCAAGATCAGAGGAGTATTAATTATCATTAAGGTTCTGAAAATATAATCTTCCACCGAATAAACCAACTAGCATCAACTACAAGGAGTAATCAACAGTACTAGCAACCCACAGGTACCACTCCGAGGTTTTGAGACAGAGATCAAATACAAGAGATGAACTAGGGTTTGGAGAGGAGATGGCGCTGATGAAGATGTTGATGGAGATTGACCCCCTCTCGATGAGAGGATCGTTGGTGATGACGATGGCATTGATTTCCCCCTCCCGGAGGGAAGTTTCCCCAGCAGAACAGCTCCAACGGAGCCCTATATTGGTTCTGCCCATGTTCTGCCTTGAGACGGCGGCGCTTCATCCCGAAAGCTTCCTTCTGATTTTTTTCCAGGTCAAAACACACCATATAGCAGAAGATGGGCGTCGGAGGCCTGCCAGGTGGCCCACAACGACGGGGGGCGCCCCCTCCACCATTGTGGCTAGCTGGTGGCCCCCTCTGGTATTTTCTTCACCCAATATTTTCTATATGTTCCAAAAACATTCCCCATGAAGTTTCAGGACTTTTGGAGTTGTGCAGAATAGGTTTCTAATATTTGCTCCTTTTCCAGTCCAGAATTCCAGCTGCCGGCATTCTCCCTCTTCATGTAAACCTTATAAAATAAGAGAGAAAAGGCATAAGTATTGTGATATAATGTGTAATAACAGCCCATAATGCAATACATATCAATATAAAAGCATGATACAAAATGGACGTATCAACTCCCCCAAGCTTAGACCTCGCTTGTCCTGAAGCGAAAGCCGATATTGAAAAATATGTCCACATGTTTAGAGATAGAGGTGTCGATAAAATAAAATACAGACATAAGGGCATCATGATTATCTTGAGAACAACAACATATAATGTCATATAATTTCTTATGCTAAAGTAACAATTCATTCACAAGATAAAGTATGAATCAGAAACTTCATTGAAAACTAACAAACTATGATCTCCGTCATTGAAGCAATTGCAATTTATCATAACATCGGAAAGAGTCAATATAAGAGCTTTTCAGCAAGTCCACATATTCAACTATCATTTAATCTTTCGCAATTGCTAACACTCACGCGATACTTATGGGTACAAAGTTTCAATCGGACAGAGAGAAAGATAGGGGCTTATAGTTTCGCCTCCCAACCTTTTACCTCAAGGGTAATGCCAACAGTAATACTTTATGGTAACCTACATCCGAGTGGATATATATATCCAGATCTCTCCAACACATAGTGCTTGCCAAAGGAAAAAGTATAAAAGGAAAGGTGATGATCACCATGACTCTTGTATAAGGGTAAGAGATAAAATAAAAAGTTAGGCCCTTCGCAGAGGGAAGCAGATGTTGTCATGCGCTTTTATGGTTGGATGCACAAAATCTTAATGAAAAATAACGTCACTTTATATTGCCGCTTGTGATAAAGACCTTTATTATGCAGCCAGTCGCTTTTATTTCTTCCATATCACAAGTTCATATAAAGCTTATTTTCTTCACACTAATAGACCATACATATTTAGAGAGCAATTTTTATTGCTTACACCGATGACAACTTGAAGGATCTTACTCAATCCATAGGCAGGTATGGTGGACTCTCATGCCAAAACTGGTTTAAGGGGTGTTTGGAAGCACAAGTAGTATCTCTACTTAGTGCAAATAATTTGGCTAGCATGAGAGGGAAAGGCAAGCTCAACATGTTGGAGGATCCATGACAATATAACTTCTATTCGGATATAAGAAAACATAACCTATTATGTTGTCTTCTTTGTCCAACATCAACTTTTTAGCTTGTCATATTTTAATGAGTGCTCACAATTACAAAAGACGTCCAAGATAGTATATTTATATGTGAAGCCTCTCTTTCTTTATTACTTCCTATTAATTGCGACAATTATCAAAACTATGTTAGTTAACTCTCAACAAATTTCATTCATCATACTCTTTATATGTGAAGTCATTACTCTCCATAAGATCAATATATGATGTTTTTATTTCTTTTTATCCTTCCTTTTATTTAATTCCCTCAAGATCATAGCAAGAAAGCAAATCCCTCAACTCAAAACTACTCTTTATTATGTATAACTCATGGACTCGATTACGTAGATAGATATCAAAACGAAACTCAAAGCTAGATCATACTAAAACTTCATTATACTAGATCAAGATATAACCAAAAGGATCGAACTAAGAAAAACGATAAAGATAAAGATGTGATGATGTATTTATGTCAAGGGGAGTTGCCAGTTGCCAAGGGGAGTGCCCATACCCATGTATTTATGTCTCTTTCTTCGGAGGTGATGATGTGATATTCTTGGAGATGATGCCCCTTAGGATGCGATTCTCTTCCTCGAGCTTATTAATTTGCTGCTTAAGATCCATTACTTCCTTGCGAAGTTTACCCGTGACGGCTAAAGCTCCATTTACCCATGGATGTTTAATAGCTGCGGGAGAAAAAGCAACACTCTTTTTCATATTTTCATAAGAGAGAAATCTAGCATTGGGAGGAATGACCGAATTTGGTATTGCTGAGCTCCGAAGTTCCTCCAGCATGAATCTAGTTTGAAGATGAGAGGTAACTTCTTGATCCTCCTCCATGACATCCACCCTTTTCAAATCAGCCTCCATCTCTTCCTCTGTTGATTGCCCGTAGTGGTCAGCTTCGCTGTATGCTCTTGGGCCCAGTGTCGGGTGAGATACCCAACCCTCCCCGACCGACTCAACATCTTACTCTAAATCTGCTGCAGAAACAACTCAAAACAAAAACAGGGATATTGCCGTGGTACGGTGGTCAAAAGCTCCGGGAGATTATATAATGAATTTTTACCGACCAAAAGAAGTATCGTGCAAGAAAACAGAGTCCGGAGGGCACATGAGGTGGCCACAAGGACCGGGGGGCCCAGGGGGTAGGGCGCGCCATCCACCCTTGTGGTGGCACCATGTCTCCTTCGGACTACTTTTAATTTTCCTAATTTTTTAAATATTCCAAAATGGAGAGAAATGGTTGTTAGAACAGTTTTGGAGTCGGTTTACTTACCGTACCACATACATATTCCTTTTTGGAGTCTAAAGCTTTATGGAAAGTGACCCTTATGTACTCCTCCGGTGTTACGGTATTAATTATATTGGTCTCAACATTTATGGGAGTACCTGAGATATAATGTTTGATTCTTTGACCGTTTACCACCTTCAGATTTGTGCCTTCGGCGTTGTTGATTTTTATGGCGCCAGAACAATAGAACTCCTCGATAATGTAAGGACCTTCCCATTTAGAGAGAAGTTTTCCTGCAAAAAATCTTAAACGAGAACTGTATAGCAAGACATGATCGCCTATATTAAACTCACGCTTTTGTATCCTTTTGTCATGCCATCTTTTAACTTTTTATTTAAACAACTTGGCATTCTCATAGGCTTGGGTTCTCCATTCATCAAGTGAGCTAATGTCAAATAACCTCTTCTCACCGGCAAGTTTGAAATCATAATTGATCTCTTTAATAGCCCAGTATGCCTTATATTCTAATTCAACAGGTAAGTGATGTCTACTACACAACCTTCTTCTTGTAGACATTGTTGGGCCTCCAAGTGCAGAGGTTTGTAGGACAGTAGAAATTTTTCCTCAAGTGGATGACCTAAGGTTTATCAATCCGTAGGAGGCATAGGATGAAGATGGTCTCTCTCAAGCAACCCTGCAACCAAATAACAAAGAGTCTCTTGTATCCCCAACACACCCAATACAATGGTAAATTGTATAGGTGCACTAGTTCGGTGAAGAGATGGTGATACAAGGGGTATATGGATAGTAGATATGGGTATTTGTAATCTGAAATTATAAAAACAGCAAGGTAACTAATGATAAAAGTGAGCGTAAACGGTATTGCAATGCGTTGAAACAAGGCCTAGGGTTCATACTTTCGCTAGTGCAAGTCCTCTCAACAATAATAGCATAATTGGATCACATAACTATCCCTCAACATGCAACAAAGAGTCACTCCAAAGTCACTAATAGCGGAGAATGAACGGAGAGATTATGGTAGGGTACGAAACCACCTCAAAGTTATTCTTTCCAATCAATCCGTTGGGCTATTCCTATAAGTGTCACAAATAGCCCTAGAGTTCGTACTAGAATAACACCTTAAGACACAAATCAACCAAAACCCTAATGTCACCTAGATACTCCAATGTCACCTCAAGTATCCGTGGGTATGATTATACAATATGCATCACACAATCTCAGATTCATCTATTCAATCAACACATAGAACCTCAAAGAGTTCCCCAAAGTTTCTACCGGAGAATCACGACGAAAATGTGTGCCAACCCCTATGCATAGGTTCATGGGCGGAACCCGCAAGTTGATCACCAAAACATACATCAAGTGAATCACGTGGTATCCCATTGTCACCACAGATACGCACGACAAGACATACATCAAGTGTTCTCAAATCTTTAAAGACTCAATCCGATAAGATAACCTCAAAGGGGAAACTCAATCCATTACAAGAGAGTAGAGGGGGGAGAAAACATCATAAGATCCAACTATAATAGCAAAGCTCGCGATACATCAAGATCGTACCACCTCAAGAACACGAGAGAGAGAGAGATCAAACACATAGCTACTGGTACATACCCTCAGCCCCGAGGGAGAACTACTCCCTCCTCGTCATGGAGAGCACCGGGATGATGAAGATGGCCACCAGAGAGGGATTGCCTCCTCCGGTAGGGTGCCGGAACGGGTCTAGATTGGCTTTCGGTGGCTACGGAGGCTTCTGGCGGCGGAACTCCCGATCTATTGTGCTCTCGGATGTTTTAGGGTATATGGAGATATATAGGCGGAAGAAGTACGTCAGGGGGGCCACGAGGGGCTCACGAGGGTGGAGGGCGCGCCCAGGGGGGTGGACGCACCCCCTGCCTCGTGACCTCCTCGCAGATCCCCCGA
Source organism: Triticum urartu (assembly GCF_003073215.2). NCBI lineage: Eukaryota > Viridiplantae > Streptophyta > Magnoliopsida > Poales > Poaceae > Triticum > Triticum urartu. The sequence goes on along the minus strand of NC_053023.1, from coordinate 490,468,681 downwards.
CGTGCACTCCAAGTCTTCTAGGCTTCTTTCCTTCCAAAAATGAGTTCTGTGAAGTTTCAGGTCAATTGGACTCTGTTTGATTTTCCTTTTCTTCGAAACCCTAAAACAGGGTAAAAATAGAAACTGGAACTAGGCTCTGGGTTAATAGGTTAGTCCCAAAAAAATGATATAAAAGTGTATAATTAAGCCCATAAACATTCAAAATAGTAGATAATATAGCTTGGAGCAATCAAAAATTATAGATACGTTGGAGACGTATCAGCATCTCCAAGCTTAATTCCTGCTCGTCCTCGAGTAGGTAAATGATAAAAACAGAATTTTTGATGCGGAGTGCTACTTGGCATAGTTTCAGTTTAATTCTTCTTAATTGTGGCATGAATATTCAGATCCATAAGATTCAAGACAAAAGTTCATATTGACATAAAAATAATAATACTTCAAGCATACTAACTAAGCAATTATGTCTCTTCAAAATAACATGGCCAAAGAAAGTTAACCCTACAAAATCATATAGTCTGGCTATGCTCCATCTTCACCACACAACATATTTAAATCATGCACAACCCCGATGACAAGCCAAGCAATTGTTTCATACTTTTGATGGTCTCAAACTTTTTCAATCTTCACGCAATACATGAGCGTGAGCCATGGATATAAAACTATAGGTGGAATAGAATGGTGGTTGTGGAGAAGACAAAAAGGAGAAGATAGTCTCACATTAACTAGGCGTATCAATGAGCTATGGAGATTCCCATCAATAGATATCAATGTGAGTGAGTAGGGATTGCCATGCAACGGATGCACTAGAGCTATAAGTGTATGAAAGCTCAAAAAGAAACTAAGTGGGTGTGCATCCAACTTGCTTGCTCACGAAGACCTAGGGCATTTTGAGGAAGCCCATCATTGGAATATACAAGCCAAGTACTATAATGTAAAATTCCCACTAGTATATGAAAGTGACAACCGACAACATAGGAGACTCTCTATCATGAAGATCATGGTGCTACTTTGAAGCACAAGTGTGGTAAAAGGATAGTAGCATTGCCCCTTCTCTCTTTTTCTCTCATTTTTTTATTTTTTTATTTTTTTATTTGGGCCTTTTTTATGGCCTCTTTTTTTTCTCTTTTTTTATTTGGGCTTCTTTGGCCTCTTTTATTTATTTTTCGTCCGGAATCTCATCCCGACTTGTGGGGGAATCATAGTCTCCATCATCCTTTCCTCACTGGGACAATGCTCTAATAATGATGACCATCACACTTTTATTTACTTACAACTCAAGAACTACAACTCGATTCTTAGAACAAAATATGACTCTATGTGAATGCCTTCGGCGGTGTACTGGGATGTGCAATGATGCATGAGTGACATGTATGAAAGAATTATGAATGGTGGCTTTGCCACAAATACAATGTCAACTACATGATCATGCAAAGCAATATGACAATGATGAAGCGTGTCATAATAAACGGAACGGTGGAAAGTTGCATGGCAATATATCTCGGAATGGCTATGGAAATGCCATAATAGGTAGGTATGGTGGCTGTTTTGAGGAAGGTATATGGTGGGTGTATGATACTGGCGAAAGGTGCGCGGTATTAGAGTGGCTAGCAAAGGTGGAAGGGTGAGAGTGCGTATAATCCATGGACTCAACATTAATCATAAAGAACTCACATACTTATTGCAAAAATCTATTAGTTATCGAAACAAAGTACTATGCGCATGCTCCTAGGGGGATAGATTGGTAGGAAAAGACCATCGCTCATCCCCGACCGCCACTCATAAGGAAGGCAATCAATAAATAAATCATGCTCCGACTTCATAACATAACGGTTCACCATACGTGCATGATACGGGAATCACAAACTTTAACACAAGTATTTCTCAAATTCACAACTACTCAACTAGCATGACTCTGATATTATTACTCCCATATCTCAAAACAATCATCAAGCATCAAACTTCTCTTAGTATTCAATGCACTTGTATGGAAGTTTTTACTAATCTTGTATACCTAGCATATTAGGATTTTAAGAAAATTACCATGCTATTAAGGCTCTCAAAATAATATAAGTGAAGCATGAGAGTTCATCTATTTCTTCAAAATAAAACTACCACCATGCTCCAAAAGATATAAGTGAAGTACTAGAGCAAACAACAAACTACTCCGAAAGATATAAGTGAAGATCAATGAGTAGTCAAATAATTATGCAACTATGTGAAGACTCTCTAACATTTAAGATTTCCAGATCTTGGTATTTTATTCAAACAGCAAGCAAAACATAATGAAATAAAATGACGCTCCAAGCAAAACACATATCATGTGGCGAATAAAAATATAGCTCCAAGTAAAGTTACCGATGAATGAAGACGAAAGAGGGGATGCCTTCCGGGGCATCCCCAAGCTTAGGCTTTTGGTTGTCCTTGAATATTACCTTGGGGTGCCTTGGGAATCCCCAAGCTTAGGCTCTTGCCACTCCTTATTCCATAGTCCATCGAATCTTTACCCAAAACTTGAAAACTTCACAACACAAAACTTAACAGAAAACTCGTAAGCTTTGTTAGTATAAGAAAATAAATCGCCACTTCAAGGTACTGTAATGAACTCATTCTTTATTTATATTGGTGTTAAACCTACTGTATTCCAACTTCTCTATGGTTTATAAACTCTTTTACTAGCCATAGATTCATCAAAATAAGTAAACAACACATGAAAAACAGAATCTGTACCGTACTCAAGGTGTTCACCTAGAAATGGCTCTCCCACCACCTGTCGCCGCCGCTCTGACCTCACCACCAGCGATCTACATCATTCTCCTCTAGCACCACCTTCCTCACCACAGGAAATCTGATGCAAGATAATTTGATGTTTGTTCTTCCGCCATATCCGATGCTGGGGTGGAATGATGCACCTCTAGCACCTCCTTTGCCCCAAGAAAATAATGTACAAGATGTTGGATGGGGGAATGCAGTCTGAGGGGACAATGAAGATGACCATCAGCAGCCTCCACGGCCTGCTGTGCCTGAGCAGGATCAGGTTTCCATTGTTATTGATCAGCCGGAGGGATCTGGGTCTGTGGAGCAACAACTGGACAATTAGCTTGAGGAACAAAATCAATTGCAGCCGGTTCAGCAGATGCAGGGCATTGTGCAGCTGGTCGTGGAGGAAAACCCTCTGGCAATTGTTCCCTATCAACCTCCTGTGGTTCAGCAGCACCAGATCTTCATTGGCATGGCAAGGATTGTGGCTGAGCCACCTCTCCCTCCAGAGATGATCTGGAAGAGATCTTTTGAAAATCTGTTACCTGATTTTGCTATTAAGGAGGTGCCTTGTCCTATTTTCTTCAAGCCAATTGGGACTGTGACGTACTCCAAGCGCACATGGACAATTGCTTTTGATGATTCACAGAGGATGTCTTCTTTGGTGCCCAGCTTGCCCAGTAATCTTGCCCGTAGGAAGCCTTTGATGGTCAAACGACCAGTTGCCAGAGCGCCTTTTGGAAGTTCTTCTGATGAGGTTTTTAGTAATAATGATAATGCAGTGTCTGACTCTAATGGGACTAGAGAGATGCACTCTGAAGATGTTATGGCTGGCAGACTGGAGGAGAATTCTGCTTCGTCTGTGGTTTTTTCTTCTGAGCAGGCCAATGAGGCAAAGCAGACAAGAAGAAGGAAAACTATAGCCCCTTTAGTGGATACCTCTGTAAGGTGATGTACAAGAAGCACGGCAAAGCTGGATGGATTCAAATCAATGACTTTTGAGCAGCTTTCCCTCCAGCCCACTAAAAGGCGTCGGTCCAAGCCCATAGAAATGAAGGCCCACCCACCCCTGATGACGCAGATGATGCTGGCAAGTCTGAAGATGCTCCTCCACCTACGCCTCTCAACGTGTTACAAGCAATCGGAGCAGAGCTGGAGATTGACCCCAACTTGCTATCCAAGGAGAAGCTTACGGCTAATCCCAAGGATGACTCCTCCTCCAATGATGTTTAAATGTTGCATCTTAAAACTTTAGCTAGGTGTAGCGAGCCTGTTAAATTTGCCGTCGTTTATGTCGTTCTGAACTTTATGCTGCGTGATCTGAACTAGATGCATTTTGTTTCTTATGATGTGGGATGTATGGCATTGTATATCATGCAGTTATTGCTACTTCATTTTTGGGTATATCATGAATCCAAGGTCGGTGCGTAATTGGAAAGTGTTCTGTTGGAATGTTCGTGGTCTAAATTCTGAAGCACGACAACGCTCTGTTAGAGAGAAAATTACTGAAAGTCAGTGTGCGATTACTTGTTTGCAAGAAACTAAGTTGTCTGCTTGCCCGCGTTCGGTAATTAAGAGCATTTGCCCGAGGGGTTTTGATCAGTTTATTGAATCACCCTCGAGAGGAGCCTCGGGTGGTATTTTGACAGTTTGGCATTCAGATGTTTTTAAGGGTACGTTAGTTGAAGTAAAATCTTTTGGTATGATTGTCAGCTTCAATTCTGTGCATAATAACGAACAGTGGTTTTTAGTCAATGTATATGGGCCTTGTCACGGTGTTTTGAGGGATGAATTTGTTAACTGGTTGTATAACCTTCAAGTGGAACCAGAACAAAAATGGTTGTTGCTGGGAGACTTCAATTTTATCAGGTCCATGGACAATCGTAACCTTCCAGGAGGGGATGTTAACGATATTTTTATCTTCAATGAGATCATTGGTCATTTAGGACTACTGGAGCTTCCTTTGAAAGGTAGAAGGTTTACATGGTCAAACATGCAGGATGCCCACTCCTTGAGCAGTTGGACTGGTTTTTTACTTCTGCAAGTTGGATAACTCAATATCCTATGACACAAGTTGCACCTCTTGCTAGAACTGCGTCCGATCATGTTCCTTGTGTAATCTCTATCTGCACCATAATTCCTAAAGCGCATATCTTCAGATTTGAAAACTATTGGGTGCATCAGCCTGGGTTTTTGGACTGTGTGAAGGAAATTTGGAACAAGCCTTCACATAAGACTCATATATCTGCAGTGGTCATGGACAAATTAAAATCTTTAAGGTTTGCACTCAAGAAATGGCACAAGGGGCTCTCACACATTAAATCTTTGATTGAAAAGTGCAATTGGGTAATTTTGTGGCTGGATGATTTGGAGGACTGGAGGCCCTTATCCATACCTGAACATAACTTCAGGAAGATATGTAAGATGCATCATGAACACCTGCTTCATTTGCAGTTTTTATACTGGAAGAAAAGGTGTACTATCAGATATATCAAGGTGGGAGAGGAGAATTCAAAATTCTTCCAGGCCATGGCAACAGAGAGGTATAGGAAGAACTCTATTGCTAGTCTTCAGCTGTCTGATGGAATAGTTTCTTCAGATCATGGGGAAATAGCTAAGGAGTTTTTGGTTGCTTTCAAGGGTAGAATGGGAACTGTTAGACCAATTTTATTGGGCAATGAAATTCTTACACTCATCCCAAGAGTGAAAGGTCTTGAGGTGCTCACACAACCTTTTCAGCTGCAAGAGATTGAAAAGGTCATAAAAGAAATGCCTATTGATAAAGCACCTGGGCCAGATGGTTTTAATGGTCTGTTCATGAAAAAATGCTGGTCAATCATTTCCAGTGATTTTATTCGTTTGGTTAATGAGTTTCATGATGGAACTGCTCTTTTGGAAAACCTCAATGAAGCTTTCATTACTTTAATCCCAAAAAAGCAAACACCTGAGGTTGTGGGTGATTTTAGGCCAATCTCTTTGACAAGTGTGGGGCTGAAGTTTCTGACCAAATTGGCAGCTAACAGGTTTCAAGAGGAAATCACCAAATGTGTTCATAAAAATCAGTATGGTTTCATTAAATCAAGAACAATTCAGGACTGTATTGCTTGGACGTTTGAGTATATTCATCAATGCAATCATTCCAAGAAGCCAATCATATTGCTCAAACTTGACTTTGAAAAAGCTTTTGACTCTATACAACATGAGGCAATCTTGAAAATTCTTGTTGCAGAAGGATTTGATAGCAAATAGATTAAATGGGTTCAGCAGCTATTATCTTCTGCAACCTCCTCTATCTTGTTAAATGGTGTGCCAGGAAATCATTTCAAGTGCAAATGTGGTGTCAAGCAAGGAGATCCTATCTCTCCTTTGCTTTTTGTGATTGCTGCAGATCTGCTGCAAACCATGATCAATGATCTATTATGCAGGGGCCTGCTTACCTTGCCATTGCCAACACATGATCCTGATTACCCAGTTGTACAATATGCAGATGATACCTTATTGTTTGTAAATGCTGATTCAGCACAGCTGGAGGTTCTCAAGGCAGTGCTCAATTCCTTTTCCTTGGCAACTAGACTGCAAATCAACTTTCATAAGTCCTCAATGTACCCAATCAATGTGGAAACTTCTGTTGCCTCTGCACTTGCTGCTCAGTTTGGGTGCTAGCTTGGTTCTATGCCTTTCACTTATCTGGGACTTCCTGTTGGAACCACTAGACCCAAAATTGTTGATTTGCTACCTTTAGTGGACTGCATGGAAAGAAGGCTTACTGCTAGTTCATGGTTCTTACCACAAGGCAGTAGGTTACAGCTGGTAAATTCAGTGATTTTGTCACTCCCTATATTCTTCCTTTGCAGTCTATCCCTGCCACAAGGCATTCTAAAGCAGTTAGAGAGGATTCAAAGGCAGTGCCTCTGGAGGAAATATGGTCAGGAGAAGGGACACTCTTTGGCTGCTTGGCCACTTGTCTGCAGACCTAAGATGAAAGGGCGACTTGGAATTCTGAATTTGGGACTACAGAATGATGCATTGCTCCTGAAATACCTCAACAAATTTTATAACAAGGAAGATGTGCCATGGGTTCATTTGGTATGGGACTCATACTAATTTCAAAGAATTCCCCATGACACTGTTCTTTGTGGCTCATTCTGGTGGAGGGATATTTGCAAATTAATGGATAAGTTTCGGGCAGTTACTTCTATCACTATTGGAAAAGGGGATTCTGTGCTTTTTTGGTCTGATCATTGGGAGATTGGCCAGTCTTGCATCCCTCTGCAAGATAGGTTTCCAAGGCTTTTTTCTTTTTGCCTGCAGAAGAACCTTTCTGTCATGGAAGTGGTACAGGCAAGAAACCTACAGCAAATGTTTTCCTTACCTTTGTCTCTACTGGCTTTTAGGGAGTTCAATCAGCTATCAACCTTGATATCTGAGACTTCCTTCAACACTGTTTGTAATGATAGCTGGGCTTGGAGGCATGGGAAGAAGGCAGAGTACTCGACAAAAAATATCATGATTTTATCCATCAACCTGTTATCGCCAATCCTATTCTCAGCTGGATTTGGAAAAGCTGTTGTACCATCACAATTAAAATGTTTGCATGGCTGGTCATTATAGATAGAGTTAACACCAAAGATATGATCCAACGCCAAAATTGGAGAATTGATGATGGACCAAGTTGTGTTCTATGCCCAACTGGAGTGCTTGAGGATAGGAACCATCTTTTCTTTCAATGTAACTTCAGCATGAGGATCTGGAATTACCTGCAAGTTTCCTGGATGGATAGCAATGATATGGTGCAAATTGCATTTCATGCAAGGAAGGAGTTTCAAAATCCCTTTTTCTCCGAGGTGGTTTTTCTTGCATGGTGGAATATTTGGAAAGTTAGGAATGACAGGGCTTTTAGGCATGTCAACCCAACTTTTAGGCAGTGGAGAAATGGATTTATCCATGACATTACTCTTATTTCACACCGAATCAAGACCAAGTACAAGGAGGCTCTGCTGAAATGGATTGATTTTCTACCTCCTTGAGGGCAATCCTTCTATACTTTCCTTCTCCCTAGCTGTACATTGTAGTGTTCTTGCTTTTCTTTTTTCTTAGTCTTCCTTACTCTTTATAGTATAGCTTTTTCTTTCCTTTCCTTTGTTCCTTCTCTTGAGGAACTTTGTACTTGGTTTTTCTTTTCTTTCAATAAAATGCTGTGGGGTGTAAGCCCTGCAGTCTTCCAGGTCAAAAAAAAACAGAATCTGTCAAAAACAGAACAGTCTGTAGTAATCTGGATCAAACGTATACTTCTGGAACTCATAAAATTCTCAAATAAATTTCTGGACATGAGGAATTTATCTATTAATCATCTTCAAAAATAATTAACTAAATAGCACTATCCAAATAAAAATGGCAGCAATTCTCGTGAGTGCTAAAGTTTCTGTTTTTTACAGCATGATCAACAAGACTTTCCCCAAGTCTTCCCAAAGGTTCTACTTGGCACAAACACTAATTAAAAGCATAAAACCACATCTAAACAGAGGCTAGATGAATTATTTATTACTAAACAGGAACAAAAATTAAAGAACAAGAATAAAATTGGGTTGCCTCCCAACAAGCGCTATCGTTTAATGCCCCTAGCTAGGCATGATGATTTCAACGATGCTCACATAAAAGATAAGAATTGAAACGTAAAGAGAGCATCATGAAGAATATTACTAGCACATTTAAGTCTAACCCACTTCCTATGCATAGGGATTTTGTGATCAAACAACTTGTGGGAACAATAATCAACTAGCATAGGAGGGTAAAACAAGCATAACTTCAAAACTTTAAGCACATAGAGAGGAAACTTGATATTATTGCAATTCCTACAAGCATATGTTCCTCCCTCATAATAATTTTCAGTAGCATCATGAATGAATTCAATAATATAACCAACACCTAAAATATTATTTTCATGATCTAAAAGCATAGAAAATTTACTACTCTCCACATAAGCAAAATTCTTCTCATTCGGGATAGTGGGAGTATCATAAGAGACTTGGATACTATAAATTGTTTCCCATTAAAAGAGTAATGTTCAGAAAATGGGTAATCATAATCATGACAAGTTTTATAAATATAATACTCACTACTTTTTATAGCATATGTATCATCACAATAATTATCATAAGTAGGAGGCATGTTATTATCATTATAAATTTGCATATCAAAACTTGGGATACTAAAAATATCATCTTCATTAAGCGTAGCATCCCCAAGTTTGGGACAAACATTAATTGCAGCAAATATATTCTCAAAAACATCATCTTCAACAAACATAGCATCCCCAAGCTTGGGCCTTCTCATATTATAAGCATAATCACTCTCATCATTAATAGTATGGATAGCACCAATAGTATAGCAATTATCATATTCTTCCAAGCAAGTGCCAAAAAGATTTTTAAGATCATAAGAAGTATCATTATCTTCCACAATTATATTTTCATGAGGAACAATAGTAATAGGAGCAGCATTATTTGGGAGAGATATCTTTTTACCTCTCTTACTTTTTCTTCTCTTCTTCTTCACCACATCATGTGTGGGTTCAATCCTCTTTTTGGAGCTCCTTATTAATGAGATTGGTTGAATAGGAGGCTCCTCCTCGTTACCTGATTCATCATAAGAAATAATAGGAGGATATTGGGAAGTCTCTTCCCTTTCATTAGTATTCCCTTCATCTTCTATTTGTTTTCTTTTCTTTATGTAGTTGGGAATATAAGGATTTTCAATACAATTCACCGCACAATACATATAAATGTCCTCTAGATCAAAATGAAGAACTCTATCAAGGGAAAATTTTGGAATATCCTTAGTTATACGTTTGATTTCTTCGTAGGCCATAAGCAAACTAAGTTCATTAGAATGTGCAAGTGAAATCAAGTCATCACAATTTTTGGACACGATTAGATCATGAAACAATTTGCATCGGATAATTAAATGACCACGTTCATTACAAAGCTCACAAGTATGGCCAAGAAAATTTAATTTTTTAGCACAATCATCTAGCTCTTCTTGCAACAATTTAGTTTCTAAGTACTTATGCTTCTTGCAATATCTATCTTCTCTATTTGGTGTGTACTTACAAACCCAATGCACTCCACAAAAATTGACATGTTTATAGGAGACATTTTCATCATAACTAGTGCAATCATCATTAGTGTCATGGATATTCAAAGAATTCGTACTAACAACATTGCAATCATGCTCATCTTTCAAATATTTAGTTCCAAACATTCTAATGCATTCTTCTTCTAGCACTTGAGCACAATTTTCCATTCCATCATACTCACGAAAGATATTAAAAAGATGAAGCGTATGAGGCAAACTTAATTCCATTTTTTATAGTTTTCTTTTATAAACTAAACTAGTGATAAAACAAGAAACTAAAAGACTCGATTGCAAGATCTAAATATATACCTTCAAGCACTCACCTCCCCGGCAACGGCGCCAGAAAAGAGCTTGCTGTCTACTACACAACCTTCTTCTTGTAGATGTTGTTGGGCCTCCAAGTGCAGAGGTTTGTAGGACAGTACTCCCTCCGTTCACTTTTATAAGTCATTTCAGACAACTGAAAATAGGCTATTTTGCACATTATCTAAAATGTCTTTAAGGCCTTATAAAATTGAACAGAGGGAGTAGCAAATTTCCCTCAAGTGGATGACCTAAGGTTTATCAATCCGTAGGAGGCATAGGATGAAGATGGTCTTTCTCAATCAACCCTGCAACCAAATAACAAAGAGTCTCTTGTGTCCCCAACACACCCAATACAATGGTAAATTGTATAGGTGCACTAGTTCGGCGAAGAGATGGTGATACAGGGGGTATATGGATAGTAGATATGGGTATTTGTAATCTGAAATTATAAAAACAGCAAGGTAACTAATTATAAAAGTGAGCGTAAACGGTATTGCAATGCGTTGAAACAAGGCCTAGGGTTCATACTTTCACTAGTGCAAGTCCTCTCAACAATAATAGCATAATTGGATCACATAACTATCCCTCAACATGCAACAAAGAGTCATTCCAAAGTCACTAATAGCGGAGAATGAACGAAGAGATTATGGTAGGGTACGAAACCACTTCAAAGTTATTCTTTCCAATCAATCCGTTGGGCTATTCCTATAAGTGTCACAAACAGCCCTAGAGTTCGTACTAGAATAACACCTTAAGACACAAATCAACCAAAACCCTAATGTCACCTAGATACTCCAATGTCACCTCAAGTATCCGTGGGTATGATTATACGATATGCATCACACAATCTCAGATTCATCTATTCAACCAACACATAGAACCTCAAAGAGTGCCCCAAAGTTTCTACCGGAGAATCACGACAAAAACGTGTGCCAACCCCTATGCATAGGTTCATGGGCGGAACCTGCAAGTTGATCACCAAAACATACATCAAGTGAATCACGTGGTATCCCATTGTCACCACAGATACACACGGCAAGACATACATCAAGTGTTCTCAAATCTTTAAAGACTCAATCCGATAAGATAACCTCAAAGGGGAAACTCAATCCATTACAAGAGAGTAGAGGGGGGAGAAAACATCATAAGATCCAACTATAATAGCAAAGCTCGCGATACATCAAGATCGTACCACCTCAAGAACACGAGAGAGAGAGATCAAACACATAGCTATTGGTACATACCCTCAGCCCCGTGGGAGAACTACTCCCTCCTCGTCATGGAGAGCACCGGGATGAAGATGGCCATCGGAGAGGGATTGCCCCCTCCGGCAGGGTACCGGAATGGGTCTAGATTGGCTTTCGGTGGCTACGGAGGCTTCTGGCGGCGGAACTCCCGATCTATTGTGCTCCTGGATGTTTTTAGGGTATATGGAGATATATAGGCGGAAGAAGTACGCCAGGGGGGCAACGAGGGGCTCACGAGGGTGGAGGGCGCGCCCAGGGGGTGGGCGCGCCCCCTACCTCGTGACCTCCTCGCAGATCCCCCGACGTGCACTCCAAGTCTTCTGGGCTTCTTTCCTTCCAAAAATGAGTTCCGTGAAGTTTCAGGTCAATTGGACTCCGTTTGATTTTCCTTTTCTTCGAAACCCTAAAACAGGGTAAAAACAGAAACTGGCACTGGGCTCTGGGTTAATAGGTTAGTCCCAAAAAATGATATAAAAGTGTATAATAAAGCCCATAAACATTCAAAACAGTAGATAATATAGCATGGAGCAATCAAAAATTATAGATACGTTGGAGACGTATCAGTAAGTGACATGCTTTTCCATAAATCATTTTATATGGAGACATACCCATAGGGTTCTTATAAGTAGTTCTATAAGCCCATAGTGCATCATCAAGTTTATTAGACCAATTCTTTCTAGATCTATTAACAGTCTTTTGCAAAATTAATTTAATCTCTCTATTGCTTAATTCTACTTGACCACTAGACTAAGTATGATATGGAGATGCAATTCTATGGTTGACATCATATTTAGCAAGCATTTTACGGAAAGCACCATGAATAAAATGTGAACCACCATCAGTCATTAAATATATAGGGACTCCAAACCTCGGAAAAATAACTTCTTTAAGCATCTTAATAGAAGTGTTATTATCAGCACTACTAGTTGGAATAGCTTCTACGAACTTAGTAACGTAATCAACAACAACTAAAATATGTGTATACCCATTAGAGGAGGGAAAAGGTCTCATATAATCAAAGCCCCAAACATCGAATGGTTCGATAACAAGTGAATAGTTCATAGGCATTTCCTGATGTATACTAATATTACCTATTCTTTGACATTAATCACAAGACAAGACAAACTTACGAGCATCTTTAAAGAGAGTGGGCCAATAGAAACCGGATTGCAATACCTTATGTGCAGTTCTATCTCCAGCGTGGTGCCCTCCGTAAGCCTCAGAGTGGCACTTGCGTAGGATTTGTTCATGTTCATGCTCAGGTACACAACATCTAATAACACCATCTACTCCTTCTTTATAAAGGTGTGGGTCATCCCAAAAGTAATGTCTTAATTCATATAAAACCTTTTTCTTTTGCTGGTATGTGAAACTAGGTGGTATAAATTTAGCAACAATGTAATTAGCATAATCAGCATACCATGGAGTATTATGAGAGGCATTTATGACAGCTAATTGTTCATCAGGAAAGCTATCATCAATAGGTAGTGGGTCATCAAGAACATTTTATAACCTAGACAAGTTGTCTGCAACGGGGTTCTCAGCTCCCTTTCTATCAATAATATGCAAATGGAATTCTTGTAGCAAGAGAACCCATCTAATAAGTCTAGGTTTAACATCTTTCTTTTCCACAAGATATTTAATAGCAGCATGATCAGTGTGAAACAGTTACTTTAGAATCAACACTATAAGGTCTGAACTTATCACATGCAAATACAACTGCTAAAAATTCGTTTTCAGTAGTAGCATAATTTCTCTAGGCACTGTCTAGAGTTTTACTAGCATAATGAATAAAATTTAATTTCTTATGAACCCTTTGTCCTAGAACAACACCAACAGCATAATCACTAGCATCGCACATAATTTCAAAGGGTAAATAGGTGCAGAAATAAAGGCTTTCTTAAGTATTTCAAATGCTTCTACACAATCATCATCAAAAACAAAAGGAACATCTTTTTGCAAGAGATTAGTGAGAGGCCTAGAAATTTTAGAGAAGTCTTTAATAAACCTCCTATAGAAACCAGCATGACCAAGGAAACTTCTTATACCTCTGATATCTTTAGGACACGGCATCTTTTCAATAGCATCTACTTTAGCTTTATCAACTTCAATACCTCTTTCAGAAATTTTATGCCCCAAGACAATACCTCAATTAACCATAAAGTGGCACTTCTCCCAATTCAAGATAAGATTAGTTTCTTCACATCTCTACAAAACTCGATCAAGATTGCTTAAGCAATCATTAAAAGAAGTTCTGTAAACGGAGTAATCATCCATGAAAACCTCAACAATACTTTCACAAAAGTCAGAGAATATAGCAGTCATACATCTTTGAAAGGTAGCAGGTGCATTACATAAACCAAAAGGCATACGTCTATAAGCAAAGGTACCGAAAGGGCAAGTAAAAGTGGTTTTCTCCTGATCATCTTTTGACACAGGTATTTGAGAGAAACCAGAATAACCATCTAGAAAGCAAAAAAGTGTATTCTTGGATAATATTTCTAGAATTTTATCAATAAAAGGTAAAGGGTAATGATCTTTTCTAGTAGCTTTATTTAATTTGCGAAAAGCAATTACCATTCTATAACCTGTACCAATTCTTTGTGGAATCAATTCATTCTTATCATTAGGAACAACAGTAATACCTCCTTTCTTAGGGACACAATGAACAAGACTTACCCATTGACTATCAGCAATAGGATAAATTATACCTGCCTCTAGAAGCTTTAGTATTTCATTTCTTACCACTTCTTTTATCTTAGGATTTAACCGTCGTTGATGATCAACAACTGGTTTAGCATCTTTCTCCAATTTTATTTTGTGCTGGCATAGAGTGGGGCTAATGCCCTTAAGATCATCCAGAGTATATCCAATAGTGGCACGGTGCTTCTTCAGAGTTTTGAATAATTTCTTTTCTTCATGCTCTGAAAGGTTAGCACTAATAATAACATGATATATCTTCTTTTCATCAAGATAAACATATTTTAGAGTATCAGGTATTTGTTTAAGCTCAAACACAGGATCACCCTTGGGTGGAGGAGGATCTCCAAGGATTTCATCAGGAAAATTGTGTTTCAAAATAGGCCCTTGATTAAAGAATACTTCATCTATTTCCCTTCTTTCATTCATAACCATATCATTTTCATGGTCTAGGAAATATTGTTCTAAAGGATCAGTAGGAGGCACGACAATAGAAGCAAGACCAATAATTTCATCCTTACTAGGCAATTCTTTATCATGGAGTTGTCTATGAAATTTAGAGAAATTAAAATCATGAGACATATCCCCTAAACCAATAGTAACAATATCTTTCTCGCAGTCTGTCTTAGCATTAACAGTGTTCAAGAAAGGTCTACCAACTATAATGGGACAAAAGTTATCTTGTGGGGAACTAATGACCCACAAGTATATGGGATCAATTGTAGCCTTTTTGGTAAGTAAGAGTGTCGAACCCAACGAGGAGCAGAAGGAAATGACAAGTGGTTTTCAGCAAGGTAATGTCTGCAAGTGCTGAAATTGTAAGTAATAGAGTAGTTTGATAGCAAGGTAATTTATAATGAGCAAGTAACGATAATAGTAACAAAAGTGCAGCAAGGTAGCCCAATCCTTTTGAGGCAAAGGACAGGTCAAAACGGTCTCTTATAATAAGCAAAGCGTTCTTGAGGGACACAAATATTTCATCTAGTCACTTTCATCATGTTGATTCGATTCGTGTTCGCTACTTGATAATTTGATATGTGGGTGGACCGGTGCTTAGGTGTTGTTCTTACTTGAACAAACCTCCTACTTATGGTTAACCCACTCGCAAGCATCTGCAACTACGATAAAAGTATTAAGAATAGATTCTAACCATAGCATTAAACTTTTGGATCCAATCGGTCCCTTATGGAATAGCGCATAAACTAGGGTTTAAGCTTCTGTCACTCTCACAACCCATCATCTAATAATTACTCCATGATGCATTCCCTTAGGCCTAAATATGGTGAAGTGTCATGTAGTCGACGTTCACATGACACCACTAAGGGAATCACAACATACATACTATCAAAATATCGAACACATATCAAGTTCACATGATTACTTGCAACAAGATTTCTCCCGTGACCTTAAGAACAAAAGTAACTACTCACAAGTGACAAACATGCTGAAGATCAGAGGGGTATTAAATAGCATAATGGATCTGAACATATAATCTTCCACCAAATAAACCATATAGTAATCAACTACAAGATGTAACCAACACTACTAGTCACCCACAAGCACCGATCTATAGTTTCGGTACAAAGATTGAACACAAGAGATGAACTAGGGTTTGAGAGGAGATCGTGCTATTGAAGATGTTGATGGATATTGCCCTCCCAAAGATGGGAGAGTTGTTGGTGATTATGATGATGATTTCCCCCTCTGGGAGGGAAGTTCCCCCGGTGGAATCGCTCCACCAGAGGGCAAAAGTGCTCCTGCCCAAGTTCCGCCTCGAGACGGCGGCGCTGTGTCCCGAAAGTCCTCTCCTTATTTTTTTCTAGGCAAAAATGACCTATATACCAGAAGATGGGCATTGGAGGTGGGCCAAGGAGGGCACAACCCACCAGGGCGCGTCTGGGCTCCCTGGCGTGCCCAGGTGCGTTGATCCCACCTGATGGGCCCCCTCTGGTACTTATTGACTCCAATATTTCTTATATATTCCATAAAAAATCTCCGTAAAGTTTTAGCTCATTTGGAGTTGTGTAGAATAGGTAGCCTGGCGTAGCTTTTTCAGGTCCAGATTACCAGCTGCCGGAATTCTCCCTCGTTGTGTGAACCTTTCATATTATGAGAGAAAAGGCATTAGAATTACTCCAAAAATCATTATTATGCATAAAACATCATAAATAACAATAGGTAAACATGATGCAAAATGGACGTATGAGGAACCAAGAACAAGAAAATCAATAGGGTATTTAAGTTTTGTTTTCCACACAAGACTTCAACATCTCCAACGATCCCAATTGGTGAAATAGTATCTCTATTGGCCAGCTTAATAGTAACATCAATATCTTCTATCTCAGCAGGTGCAATATCCCTCATAATTTCTTCATACAAGGTATAAGGAATTGCACTCACACTAGCACCCACATCATGATGTCTGCTAGAACTACGTCGGTATTTCCCCAAAGAGGAAGGGATGATGCAGCACAACGACGGTAGGTATTTCCCTCAGTGATGAGACCAAGGTTATCGAACCAGTAGGAGAACCAAGCAACACTATGTAAATAGCACCTGCACACAAATAACAAATACTCGCAACCCGGCGTGTAAAAGGGGTTGTCAATCCCTTTCGGGTAACGGCGCCAGAAATTGGCAAACGGATGTGAGAGAGTTGTAAATAGTTGATAGATCAAACGCCAAATAGAATAAGTTGCAGCAAGGTATTTTTGTATTTTTGGGTTTAATATATCTGAAAATAAAAGGCAAATAAAATAGATCGCAAAGGCAAATAATATGAGAAAGAGACCTGGGGCCCATAGGTTTCACTAGTGGCTTCTCTCGAGAAAAATAGCAAACAGTGGGTAAACGAATTACTGTTGGGGAATTGATAGAACTTCAAATAATCATGACAATATCCAGACAATGATCATTATATAGGCATCACGTCTAAGATTAGTAGACCGACTGCTGCCTGCATCTACTACTGTTACTCCACACATCGACCGCTATTCAGCATGCATCTAGTGTATTAAGTTCATGGGGAAACAGAGTAATGCAATAAGAACGATGACATGATGTAGACAAGATCTATTTATGTAGAAATAGACCCCATCATTTTATCCTTAGTAGCAACGATACATACGTGTCGGTTCCCTTTCTGTCACTGGGATCAAGCACCGTAAGATCGAACCCACTACGAAACACCTCTTACCATTGCAAGATAAATAGATCAAGTTGGCCAAACAAAACCCAAATATCGGAGAAGAAATACAAGGCTGTAAGCAATCATGCATATAAGAGATCAAAGAAACTCAAATAACTTTCATTGATAAAAAGAGATAGACCTGATCATAAACTCAAAGTTCATCGGATCCCAACAAACACACCACAAAAGAATTACATCATATGGATCTCCAAGAGACCATTGTATTAAGAATCAAACGAGAGAGAGGAAGCCATCTAGCTACTAACTACGGACCTGAAGGTATACAAAGAACTACTCACGCATCATCGGAGAGGCACCAATGGAAGCGGTGAACCCCTCCGTGATGGTGTCTAGATTGGATCTGGTGGTTCTGGACTCTGCGGCGGCTGGAATTGATTTTCGTCGACTCCCATAAGGTTTCTGGAATATTGGGGTATTTATAGAGCAAAGAGGCAGTCCGGGGGGCACCTGAGCTGGGCACAACCCACCAGGGTGTGCCTGGGCCTCCACACATGCCCTGGTGGGTTGTGCTCCCCTCGAAGCACCCCCAGGCGCTTCTTTGGCCCATTGGATGTCTTCTGGTCCAAAAAAATCCACAAAAAGTTTCGCTACATTTGGACTCCATTTGCTATTGATTACATGCGATGTAAAAGACATGCAAAAAACAGCAACTAGCACTTGGCACTATGTCAATAGGTTAGTACCAAAAAATGATATAGAATGACTATAAAATGATTATAAAACATCCAAGAATGATAATATAACAACATGGAACGATAAAAAAATATAGATACGTTGGAGACATATCAATTAGCTAGTAGTTTCTCTATCATACCCGAAGGAATTTCATAATAAATATTTTTAGTAGGTGCAGTAGGTTGAGTAGAAACTCTTTGCTCTTCCGGTCGAGGTGAAGATACCCCAAACAAGCCCCTCAAAGGATTAATTTCCATAGTAACAAGTGAAAGTAAATTTCAGCACACTATATAAATGTTTCCTTACCAAATTCCACTTACCAAAGACGCTTCACTCCCTGACAACAGCGCCAGAAAAGAGTCTTGATGGCCCACAAGTATAGGGAATCTATCGTATTCCTTTCGATAAGTAAGAGTGTCGAACCTGACGAGGAGCAGAAGGAAATGACAAGCGGTTTTCAGCAAGGTATTGAAAGTGCGTTAAGTCGACTAGAGGGGGTGAATAGGTGATTTTTATGAATTCTTCACTGAGGAATTTCAGTGTAAGGAAATTCCTGGGCGAAGAACTACTTGCAGCGGAATAAGTACTCAGATGCAAACATAACAGAACATAAGCATGGTCATCATGATGAAATGAAAACAAGCACAGAGTACATAAAGCGTAAACACGGGATAAACAGAATGAAGGCAAACAAACTGAAGAAATTGAACTGAGGAAATTGAGAAAGTCTTCAATCAAAGTCTTCAAACAGATATGAACAAGCACACAACACAGAAATGAGGAAATGGAAGGGTTGAGGAAATGGAACCAGTTAGCTCAGTGAAGACAATGATTTGGTAGACCAGTTCCAACTGCTGACAGTTGTACGTCTGGTTAGGGCAGCTAGGTATTCAAACCTGAGGACACACAGTCTCGGACACGCAGTCCTCAATCTATTCCCCTTGAGATAAGGTCACACAGACCTCGCCTAGTCACCCATTGTAAGTCTTCAAGTGACTTCCAAACCTTCACAGACTCGGTCACTCCGCGATCCACAATTTCCTCTTGGATGCTCTAGACCATGACGCCTAATCGTCTGGAAGATGCACAGTCTTCAAAGGTAACAAGCGTCGGATCCACGCAGGATCAATCTCTTCAGTGATGCTCAATCACTTTGGGTTTTTAGGTGTTTGGGTTTGGGTTTTCCTCACTTGATGATTTTCGCTCAAAGTCCTCGGAGGATGGGATGCTCTCAAATGACAAGTGTCGGTTTCTCTCGGAGCAGCCAACTAGCTAGTGGTTGTAGGGGGCGGCTATTTATAGCCTAGGGAGCAGCCCGATATGATAAGACATAAATGCCCTTCAATGATATGACCGTTAGGTGGGCAGATATTTTGGGACAGCTGACGCGTAGCACAACAATGGTCAAAAATTTGACTATCAAATCCCTCAGGCTATCATGTTCCTCACTTGTAGGCAATCCACACTGGCGAATTCCTAACTCCTCAGTCAGAAAAAAATTCCTCAGAGACCAGAAGAACTTTGTCTCAGTCACTGAAGAAATTGATTGATCTGCATGAGATTTCCAATGGCTTCACTCGAAGGGATTGGTAGGTGTAGGATTTTGAGTTGAGCATCACTTGGAAACTTTTCCTTAGTATTTCCTTGACCCCCTTTAACAGTACGGTGTTTCCTATGACTCAAGAAAGAGAAAATGAAACTGTGAAAACAAAAGTCTTCACGCTTCATGTTCCTCGAATGAATATCAAGTCTTCAAGGTCACACCAATTTCTTGACTTTCAAAGTCTTCAGAAATCCAAAGTCTTTAGTCGAAGAACTTCATTTTTAGGGGTCGATTTTCTCTGTAAATATCAAACTCCTCATAGACTAATAGACCCGTGTACACTCACAAACGTATCAGTCCCTTAACCTATAAGTCTTCAATACACCAAAATCACTAAGGGGCACTAGATGCACTTACAATCTCCCCCTTTTTGGTGATTGATGACAATATAGGTTAAGTTTTCAACGGGGATAAACATATGAAGTGTAAATACTAATATTGAGGAATTTGATTGCAAGATATAGAAGAACTCCTCCTAAAGATGTGCATAGTGAGGAATTTGCTTTTGAAGCAATGCACACTTGAAGAGTAGAATCATGGAGATCTCCCCCTATATCTTGTAATTCATACACACATTTAACATATAATACGAAGAATTTGAAATGCATGATGAAATATGGTGACTGATGTAATTCAGCATGCGTGCAATACCATATATGAGGAATAAGCATGAAGAGGAATACATCAAAAGTATCAGACCACCATCGGGTATAAGTTTACAACTCGATCCAGCAAAGACTTAAAAAGAACGGGAGTTGTAACTTAGAAAAAAAGCGCCCATATAAGTAGACCCGCTTGAAGACTAAACTCAAATTTCTCCCCCTTTGTCATCAAATGGCCAAAAGGGACGAAAATGAGGACTAACGCCGCTGAATAATATCATCACTGAGTCGATGAAGGAGCGCCAGCATTGTTGGGGTCGTTTGTTGAAGTAGGGCCTGCTGCAGTGTCGTCCAAGTCTTCATGCTCATCAGTCTCACACGATGAAGGATAGGAGCTGGCTACCAAGGAAGGAACTTTGGTCTTCTTGAATTTCTTTGCCGGAGGTGGCTGAGACCATTCAAAGTCCTGCTTGAAACCCATTTGCTTCAGATCATCTTCACCATACAGATGTGACAGAACAGCCCAGGTGTGACCGAAGACTTCATGGAGGTAGTAATGGTTTTTCTTCACTGCATTGTGTGTAGCAGTCATGTTGTGAAGAATAGAACCAAACTGACGCTTAACCCATTTGTGGTTGCGATCGACCTTCTGGTGAAGACTGAGGAGAAGCTCACAATCAGTCATCACCCTTGGAGTTGTGCCTTGAGGATTTTGCTTTGAAGCATTTGCAGCATAGTCATGAGTGGCAGAGTCATCATTGGTGGAGTAGGATGCAGCTTTGCGGAACTGACCATCCAATGGATGAATGCCTTCATCAATAATTGCAGTGGCCTTGCCCTTTTCATCAGATGAGGAAAATGCCCGCTTGAGGACTTCAATGGGGGCCAAGTAACTGACAAGATTCTGAAAATCAGCCTTGTAGTTGAGTGAAGACCTTTTTCTGAGGAATCTCATAATCCAAGGAGCATAAGGCTTCAACTCGAATGGTGAGAGGGAAACATTTGCCAGAGTCCGCATGAAGAAATCATGGTAGTTGATAGGAATGCCATGTATGATATTGAAGAGCAGATTCTTCATGATGCCAACAACTTCTTCATCGTTTGAATTGTGGCCTTTGATTGGACTCAATGTCTTCGTCAGAATGCGATAGACAGTTCTAGGTACAAATAGCAATTCCTTCACGAGGAATTTGGTCCTTGGAGCTTGACCGGGCTTCAGCGGCTTCATCAACACTTGCATGTAGTGAGGGGTAAGTTCAGGTTCATGATATATGCAACAAGCGCCTTCAAGGGGAGGACTGACAGGCAGGGCATGAAGTAATTCAGAGGCCGGTGCTTTGAAATGAGTATTCTCTGTCATCCAGTCCAATACCCAAGTGTTCACATCTTCAGCTTCTCTGGTGATGTGCAGCATCGCATAGAACTGAAGAATTAGCTCTTCATTCCAATCAACAATATCTGTGCAAAAGTTGAGCAGTCCAGCGTCATGAAGAACACTGAGGACTGGCGTAAAGCAGGGTAGTGAGTCCATGTCCATGTGAGGAATATGCTCATGGTCGAAGACTTTGTCTTTGTTGAACAACAGCGAAGAATAGAAGTTTGCTTGGCTGGCAGTCCAGAAGCGCTTCCTTCTAAGATGAGCAGAGTCATAAGGATTGTAGTCCATGAAGAATACGTGCTCGTGGAAGAAGTCATCAGCCTTGAATTTTTGCTTCTTTGAGAAAGGATCCTTTGGCTTGGGGTGAGGAGTGTTAGTCAATTGCATCACAACCTCAGGAATCGCAATCTCAGGTTCCGTAGGCTGAGGAATTCCAGTTTCTTCTTCAGTGGCAGCCTGGGTCTTCAATTCTTCAGCAGCAATGTCATCAACACTAGTGGATGGAATCTCTTCAGGGATGGTGTAACATCCCAAAATTCTAAATTTTGGAATGTTATAATAAATAGATAGATTTGACTGATTGTTTGATTGATTGTCTGAAAGTGAGTGAATTCGAAACTTTTGAAAGTTAAATGAGAGGGAATAAAAGGACTTTCCCGAACTTTCATATTTGCTTTTATGATCTCCATGAATTCAAATTCTTTTCAAACACAAAACCCTAGAGAGAAGATGACATGACTTCTTCCATTTAAAAAAATGAAAAGGGTGTTTGAAAAATAATTGAATTTCATTTGGAAATATTCCAATTCTGAAACTTTATGCGACTCAATGATTTTCACGAGAGAAGATAAAATGACTTCTTCAAATTATATGAAATATGAGTTGGGAGTTTCAAAGAATTAAATTCAAAGTTCTTTTGAATTTATTTTCAATTTGGAATGTTAGATCATCATGCATATCTTATTTTCTTGCATTTTGGTCGATCCTAGAAATTTCACGCAACTCAAGGACCTTCGGAGAGAGTTGGAGATTTCGTTATTTTCTTATTTGAGAGTTTTCTCGGATTGGAAAAGAGGATCATTTGATTTATTTATTTCATCCTTCAATTATTTTTCCGACGTCAAAAATATAAGAGAGGGAATAATATGACTTTCCCAAATTTAGGAAAAATGAAGATTTAATAAATAGATCAAGTTTTGGTTTTGCCGGAGTTTTATTTGCATTTTATTCGGATAGGGAAAAATGCGTGTTTTCAAAAATTGCATTTTAGGTCCGGAGAAAAGTTCATTTTGTTCGGCTCATTTTTAGGAGTCGGGGAAAATTTACTTTAGATTTTTCGGAGTTCGTTTAGATCTCTTTTTGTTTTTTTTCTGCGCGCTGAACCGTTTATAAAAAAAAGGGAAACTTACCGCAGGCCAGCCGGGCCAAGGCCCAGGCCAGGCCGCTGCGCCCCAGCCTCACGCGCGCCAGGAGCCAGCGAAGGGAGCCCGCCCGCCTCTTGCTCCTGTACCGAATCCTAGGTCGGGGCCCCTTGCCCCTTTTTCCTTATTTCGTTATTCCTATTCCTACTCTATTTCTTGTCCCCTACCCCAAGTAAACCCTCCCCTCCCCAATATAAATACCCAAGCACCCCCCCTCTAAACATCAAATCAAAACCCCTCTCTCCACCACCCAAGCCGCGCCTCACCCCGCGCCTCTCAGCGCCGCGCCCTGCGTCACCCGCCCCCGCGCCGCCGCGCCGCACCTGCCACGCCGCCGCCCTACGCCGCCGCCGCCGGAGCCCCTCGCCGCGAGGTCTGCGCTCTCTTTTTCCTCGGATCGTTTTCTTCTAATCGTTCCGATTCTTTTCTTCTCCTTCTGATTCGTTTTCTAGATCGGTTTTTCGTTTCGGTTTTCTTCTCCGAAACCCTAGATCGGATTCGTTTTCTTTTCCGATTTAGTTGCCTTTGGACCGTTCGCCGGACCGTTCGTCCTAACGAACGTGACGGATTCTTCTAGGTTAACGAACGTCCGTTCGTTTAACCGTTCTTCTTTTTCTTCTCGTCGGATTTATTCCGCGATCGCGATCTCAGATCCGATCTTCGTTCTAGTTTTCTTCTCGCTCGTTTATCGGAATCAGGTGATTCAAGCGCCTGGAGTTTCGTTTCGAAACCGCCGTTCCGTCTAATCAACTTAAACAAGTTTTTTGCCCCTGTAAAAATTTGACCTAGTTTCAACTTGCTAGAACCGAGTTTTTTTCTTCCGCCGTTTGTTTTCCGTTCTTTGTTCGGTTCGTTCTTTCTTTGCAACCGGAGTTCTTAAGTTGAACTTTGGTTCGTTCTCTCGTTCGAGTTTTACTTGTGCATTAGATGAGTACTTATTGTGTGGTTACTATTGTTTGCTTACGATAGATTGACCGGAGTGTGACGAGTAGATCTATCACGAGTTTTGAGTGCGAATCATCTTCATCAACATTGCAGGCAAGTTCACACTTTGATCATACCTTTTCTACAACCCTGTTTTATTGCATTAGATCAATCCTCTCACACTGCATGATTAGGATCTAATTAAATTGTGGGATGGGAAGTAGATGAGGTAGTACCTATTACCTGTATTATTATGAAACCTTTGGGAGTTACTTCTACGTTTGCTTATTATGCCATGCTATGCTAGTAGACGTGGATTGGGTGAGTGATATCCATGACAGATGTGAGTTATTAATTTTAATGGTTTATCTAAGGTGGCAACTTAAACACACATCTGGGTGGATTGAGGCACCTGATGTCTATCAGGACTTGCCTGTTTTTTTTGGACCGCCACCCAGGCTCAAAGGGATCATAAAATCTTTCATGCTAGAAACTTCCGTGTGCAGCCACAAGCACTATGGGCTCTGGCATAGTTGACTAAGTGTGCGAACTCTTACGGGGTGGACTAGCAGATGTAGGGGATGTAGGTGTACCGGTCTACCCAATGTAAGGTGCTAGCGCTTCTGAAAGACTATGTCTCGGTCATCCGTTTCTCAAACACCATGTAGTGCGAGAACCAAACGGAGGCGATCGAGTCTTGTGGGGAAAAGTGCGCAAACCTCTGCAGAGTGTACAAACTAATCATGTAGCCGTGTCCCCGGTTATGGACAACTTGAGTATCTAGTACTTGAATATCATGTGAATCTCAACATGTTACTCTAATTAATTTGTTGGGTTTTAATTTTTTAATTGGGATTGAGAATGCTGTCAACCATTCTCAATGTTTAACAACCACCATGATAGTTAAATAAATTTATTCCTTTGCAGTAGGGAAAAATTGGCTTTACGCAAAAACCTTATAACCATAGAGCTTTTCCACCAGCCAAATATGCATGTAGTGATAGCCATTGTTCATCATTCTCTATGGTGTGAATTTGCCAGTACATTCAATGTACTGACCCGTTTCGGGCTGCAACGTCTCATGTTGCAGGTTTCTTACGACGAGTAAGTGATACGTTAGGGTTACGATTTCTACACTCAACTTTGCCGTTGGTGTTGATGGGAATCCACAACCTTGTTGCTTCCGCTATATTGGATTGAGGTAATAGTATTTACGTTACTTTATACATGTGATTTACCTCTGTTATAAATCCTTCGAGTACTGTGTGTGTCAGCATACTGATCCAGGGATGACACATAAGCACAGAGACTTGATCCATTCGGGTCGGGTCGCTACAAGATGGTATCAGAGCACATGTTGACTGTAGGACATGACCCTAGAAACTGGCAAGCCCATAGCAAAGATTTTTCTCTACAACTTTCCCTTTCAAAAAGATCTTTTACCTCTCTTCTCTTCTGAGCTTATTCAAAAATTCTTTTTTTAGTGAGACCATACCCCCTTTCCCTTTTGACCACTCGAAGATTCGACTGATGAGACCACTCCAAGAAGTACAGGATATCAGACCAGTAAGACCATTCGGAATGAAGAAGATTTTTCCATACATTATGATACTGGAAACTACAGCTGTTGAAGACTCTGAAGACTAGGAGAATTGGAGGCTGTGAAGAATCCCCAGATTTATATGACCTAGGACTGCTACCCTTATGGAACTTGACAGACTATGGAAGTTGTCAATACCCGAGATCAAGGTGTATTGGAGAAAGACCAAAACATGGAGAGTTGAGAACTCAAAGTTTTATCGAGAAAACCCTAAGGCAGGAGATATCAACTGGCAAGATAGCTCATGGCAATGACAAGGGCAGAAACACGGTTATCCGTGATGTCATCACCATTGATACTGTGGTCACCGAGCTGAGCTAAGCATGCATTCCTTCAGAAGGATTGGATGGTAGAAGGCTGATGGAGCATCTATCAACAAAGGATGCAGTTTTAAACTTAGCTGGTGTATCACCAAGATCTGGAGTAGTACATCAAGAAGTTTAAAATGGAGCTCCAGGAAGTCGTATTAGACAAGTAAGCATTTCGTGAAGAACTTAAGACCAGAAGTTGAAAGCAGCCAAGCTAGAGAAGTAAAACCTTGAGATACAGGAGATTCGTCAGGAACTGAAGGACAGTAGGACCATGGTTCATGCCAAGGATGTTGAAACCTAGAAGTTTGAAATGCAACTCCAGAATATTACAGGATGTCACGAGAGATTTCACGTCAACAGAGATGATCTGGCAAAAGAACTTGAGAAGGACAAGCATGATTGGAAGAAGCCATCGGAGGCATGAAAAAGACTTGAAGAGTTTGGCAACGTTGACCATTAGAAGACCAAACCCCTAATATATACCTACGTTAGATGCGACGTTTGTGAGCTGTCATTTGTTTGATGTTTTTCCCGACGGCCACAAATAAAATCTGTCTTTTCAAAAGCCATTGTTTGCATTGTGTGTATCCCTCCCATCTCTCTTATCTCACCCCAAAACCCATGGACCCAATAGAGGATGAATGGAGATGAGCTTGTATTTTCGGGACCGATGAGTCAATTGGAGACAGACCGATGGATTCAGAACATGGAGGATCATATGGAGAACAACCCTATAGTCGGAAAGGATATGGCCCAGCATGCTCTTCAATGCTTTGAAAGAGGTGCTGCTACTTGGTGGAGGATGTACCAAACCATCAATGGATGGCAAGGAGTAACCACTTGGAAAGAATTTAAGTTGACCTTGCTAAAGTCTCAGTTTGTGTCCCAGAAATTGAAGCCTTATGGAAAAGACATGAAGAAACCTTGTGCATGCAAGATTTGTGGAGAAATAGGACACACCCATAAAGAACACAAGGATGAATGCCCGAATTGTGAAGAAAGTCACCCAGTTGAAGAATGCCCAACTAGGCAGATTACTTGTTTCTTGTGTGAAGGGACTACCCACTATCCTGCTCAGTGTCACATTTACCCCATAGTACAAAGAACCATCCAGCAGAAGGAAGAAGCAACGAGAGGAGCCCTTATGGAAAGTTTAGAAGAACCTGTGATGAAGGACGAGGTGGAGGACACACCTAAAGAAGACCTGAGTAAACCCTGCACTACGTCTTGCTATTCATGTGGAGAAGAAGGACACATCTCCCAAAATTGTTTGAATGGGGATTCCCGACAGAGGAAGTAGAGTATGACCCACAGTAAATAGAAGCCCTAATTGGAATGGAAAGGTCCAGGAAGAGAAGCATATTGGATTCCAGGAAGGATCTGAGTCATGTCACCTGTTATAAGTGCAAGGAGTCAGGGCACTACCTCAGCAATTTCCCAAAAAGGAAGCCAAGGACCCCAGGAGGCTATATAATCACAAGGAAACCTCGAAACTTGTTAGAAGTAATATGTTTCCGTTGTAATGAAGCAGGGCACTTTGCCAGAGATTGTCCGAAGGAGAAGGAGACTTGTGATAAATAGTTGAGTTTATAACAGAAAAAATATAGTAGTAGTAGTGAGAACATTTTCCTTCATATTGAGGTGTTGAGTTGAGGCATGTAGTGGAGAAGCGAGAGATTGTAATCATTTGAGAATGAATAAAGTAGCATCGTTGGTACTGATATGGATTTTATGAGTTGTTACTCTATGAAGAAGGATTTTGACCATTTTTGAGGAATAAAAGAAATATGGTCTATGGAAGATTTGTGCATTTTAAGGGTGGTAGTACCCTGTAAGAACCATTGACCCCTGGAAAAGATAAGGATACTCCACTGAGTGGATTTCGGACAAAATGAATACGAGTTTTGTCTCGATATGTGTGATGCCCCAAGAGTATGTGGGATGAAGTTGGAGACCGACAGTTGTTTGGACCAAAGGTGATCAAAGGAGTCAAAAGAGAATGTTAAGTTGATTCGAGATAGACTGAAGGTAGCTCAGTCCAGGCAGAAGAGTTATGTAGACGAAAACTCAAGGAGGTAGTCTATGAAATGGGAGACAGAGCATGTCTTCGCATGTCCCCTATGCAAGGAGTTAAACGGATTGGAGTTAAGGGACAGTTAGCCCCGAGAATTGTAGGACCATACCGAGTTATGGAGCGTATGGGAGAAGTGGCCAACAAGTTGGAGTCATCTGAAGGACTGTCAGGAGTTCAAGATGTGTTTCACGGTTCCCAGTTGAAGAAGTGCCATGCAGAGATGGCCAATATTCCCCTGTAAGGACGCTTGACCGCGGAAAGGATAATGATGTTCCACGAAGTGGAATATGGACTTCATAAGTATAAGTTTTTACCTCGATATGAGGGATACCCCACAAGGATGAAGAGATAAATTACTATTGGATATAAAGGAGGTATGATGTCGGAAATATGGATCAATGGAAATTCCATGATGAGTATGAGTAATCAGGTCCTAGTATGGTGCCAATAGAAGGAAGGAAGACAGTACAATTAGATGGATTTAAGAATACTAGGAAGTTGGAATAATGATCAGTTGCCCGATGATAAGTTCAAGGACTACAAGTGATGAGATGGGCCATAACCCACAGGCCCCAGGACCTGCCAAGAAGCAAGCACATTCTTGCTGAAGGAAGGACCCTGGAAGAGGATATACCTTTGTCAATAGACGATTTTATAGGAGTTTACGCAAAACCTAAGAGTTGTGAAGGAAGGATAGATGGTTGTTTGGCTTGCAGAATCTATGGATATATGTGAACTTGGTTCGTCGACAAGAGAAATTCTGCAATGCTTGTGAGGATGACCGAGTGTTAGAATGCGAGATTCGCTAAACCATATACAAGGTAATGATTTGGGTGCGGGATGGATTGATCACCATACCGACTTACTCTTATTATTCGCCCTGCTATATGGGATGGTAAATCTGAGTGACTTACCTATAGTGGAGAGACGACGATCAAAACCTTGTTTAAGCCTTAGAATGGTATAGGTATTTTTTCCCTTGTACAAGGCAGCTTTGCTAACCGTAGGTTATACGGTGAGGATCAACCCAGACTCATTTCCTGCAGGAGAAACCATAAATTGTTGACCACCATGAGATATCGATAGTTGTTTAGTTTTGGTGCTAGACCCGTCAGCTAAGAAGACCCAATCTCGGAATAACCTTACCTAGATGAAAGACAGAAGAATTGAGGTAAAGGTTATGCCACTACCAGAAGAGCTCAGAGAAGGAATTTTCTCGAGGATTTGAGAAGACCGACACTGTCAAGAATATGGATGAAGTATATGAGTTTTGATGGAACCGTAACCATGCTTCTAAGGGTGGTAGCACCCCAGACCCCGGAGACGATCGATGAATTTTGAGGAGACCCCCAAACCCTAACCTTTTCTTGCTAGCCTCACCGAATCTCGAGGACGAGATTCATTTTAAGGGTGGTAGGTTTGTAACATCCCAAAATTCTAAATTTTGGAATGTTATAATAAATAGATAGATTTGACTGATTGTTTGATTGATTGTCTGAAAGTGAGTGAATTCGAAACTTTTGAAAGTTAAATGAGAGGGAATAAAAGGACTTTCCCAAACTTTCATATTTGCTTTTATGATCTCCATGAATTCAAATTCTTTTCAAACACAAAACCCTAGAGAGAAGATGACATGACTTCTTCCATTTAAAAAAAATGAAAAGGGTGTTTGAAAAATAATTGAATTTCATTTGGAAATATTCCAATTCTAAAACTTTATGCGACTCAATGATTTTCACGAGAGAAGATAAAATGACTTCTTCAAATTATATGAAATATGAGTTGGGAGTTTCAAAGAATTAAATTCAAAGTTCTTTTGAATTTATTTTCAATTTGGAATGTTAGATCATCATGCATATCTTATTTTCTTGCATTTTGGTCGATCCTAGAAATTTCACGCAACTCAAGGACCTTCGGAGAGAGTTGGAGATTTCGTTATTTTCTTATTTGAGAGTTTTCTCGGATTGGAAAAGAGGATCATTTGATTTATTTATTTCATCTTCAATTATTTTTCCGACCTCAAAAATATAAGAGAGGGAATAATATGACTTTCCCAAATTTAGGAAAAATGAAGATTTAATAAATAGATCAAGTTTTGGTTTTGCCGGAGTTTTATTTGCATTTTATTCGGATAGGGAAAAATGCGTGTTTTCAAAAATTGCATTTTAGGCCCGGAGAAAAGTTCATTTTGTTCGGCTCATTTTTAGGAGTCGGGGAAAACTTACTTTAGGTTTTTCGGAGTTCGTTTAGATCTCTTTTTGTTTTTTTCTGCGCGCTGAACCGTTTATAAAAAAAAGGGAAACTTACCGCAGGCCAGCCGGGCCAAGGCCCAGGCCAGGCCGCTGCGCCCTAGCCTCATGCGCGCCAGGAGCCAGCGAAGGGAGCCCGCCGCCGCCTCTTGCTCCTGTACCGAATCCTAAAAGGATTCTAGGGCGCCCCTTGCCCCTTTTTCCTTATTTCGTTATTCCTATTCCTAGTCTATTTCTTGTCCCCTACCCCAAGAAACCCTCTCCCCTCACCAATATAAATACCCCCATAGACCCCCCTCTCCTCACACCAAAAAACCCAAACCCCCTCTCCTCCCCAAGCCGCGCCCCAAGCCGCGCCCCTCACCCGCGTCGCCCTAGTGCCGCCGCCGCCGCCCTGCGCCACCCGCGCCACCGCCCTGCGTCACCGCCGCCGCCGCACCTTGCCCACGCCGCCGCCCTACGCCGCCGCCGCCGGAGCCCCTCGCCGGAGCCTCTTTGAGGTAGCTGCGCCTCTCTTCTTTTCCTCGCCTCGGTCCGGTTTTTCCTAAAAGAACCGTTCCGTTTTCTTTCCGGTTTCTTTTCTTTTCTTCCGGTTTTTGTTTCGGTTTTCTTCTCCGAAACCCTAGATCGGATTCGTTTTCTTTTCCGATTTAGTTGCCTTTGGACCGTTCGCCGGACCATTCGTCCTAACGAACGTGATCGCCGGATTCTTCTAGGTTAACGAACGTCCGTTCGTTTAACCGTTCTTCTTTTTCTCCTCGTCGGATTTATTCCGCGATCGCGATCTCAGATCCGATCTTCGTTCTAGTCTTTCTTCTCGCTCGTTTATCGGAATCAGGTGATTCAAGCGCCTGGAGTTTCGTTTCGAAACCGTCGTTCCGTCTAATCAACTTGAACAAGTTTTTGCCCCGGTAAAATTTGACCTAGTTTCAACTTGCTAGAACCGAGTTGTTTTCTTCCGCCGTTTGTTTTCCGTTCCTTTGTTCGGTTCGTTCTTTGCAACCGGAGTTCTTAAGTTGAACTATCTGGTTCGTTCTTTCGTTCGAGTTTTGCTTGTGCTTTAGATGAGTACTTATTGTGTGGTTACTATTGTTTGCTTACGATAGATTGACCGGAGTGTGACGAGTAGATCTATCACGAGTTTTGAGGGCGAATCATCTTCATCAACATTGCAGGCAAGTTCACACTTTGATCATACCTTTTCTACAACCCAGTTTTATTGCATTAGATCAATCCTCTCACACTGCATGATTAGGATCTAATTAAATTGTGGGATGGGAAGTAGATGAGGTAGTACCTATTACCTGTATTATTATCAAACCTTTGGGAGTTACTTCTACGTTTGCTTCTTATGCCATGCCATGCTAGTAGACGTGGATTGGGTGAGTGATATCCATGACAGATGTGAGTTTATTAATTTTAATGGTTTATCTAAGGTGGCAACTTAAACACACATCTGGGTGGATTGAGGCACCTGATGTCTATCAGGACTTGCCTGTTTTTTTCGGACCGCCACCCAGGCTCAAAGGGATCATAAGATAATTCATGCTAAATACTTCCGTGTGCAGCCACATGCTACTATGGGCTCTGGCATAGTTGACTAAGTTGTGCGAACTCTTACGGGGTGGACTAGCAGATGTAGGGGATGTAGGTGTACCGGTCTACCCCATATGTAAGGTGCTAGTGCTTCTGAAAGACTATGTCTCGGTCATCCGTCTTCTCAAACACCCTGTAGTGCGAGGAACCAAACGGAGGCGATCGAGTCATGTGGGGAAAAGTGCGCAAACCTCTGCAGAGTGTACAAACTAATCATGATTAGCCGTGTCCCCGGTTATGGACAACTTGAGTATCTAGTACTTGAATATCATGTGAATCTCAACATGTTACTTCTAATTAATGTTGTTGGGTTTTAATTACTTTTAATTGGGATTGAGAATGCTGTCAACCATTCTCGATGTTTCACAACCACCATGATAGTTAAATAAATTTATTCCTTTGCAGTAGGGAAAAATTGGCT